>NC_060182.1:22820154-22837654 GCF_021184085.1 Oncorhynchus gorbuscha | reverse complement strand
AGGACATCCAGCCAGGATAGGGATGTGAGGTCCAGCATATGGCATATATTTTAGGTCACCTCAAAGCCTCATCTATTCTTAAATGAGGTTTGAGGCCAAGGGTGTCCTACAATGTACACCATATGTACACCATAGTCGCCCTCTGCCAGGGGTATCAGCACTCCTCCTCCATCCAGGGCTGCTGCTCCACAGGGATCCTATCAGAAGAAGAAGTGCTGAGTGGACCAGGGCACCCAGTGGACAGAAATAGAGATAGATGATACACCGTTGAAGGACAGGCCGCTCTCTTCCACTCTCCTTTTTTAGAGTGAGCAGGGTGGGATATTATTATTTTACAGTCTAACAAAGAGCAAGTGTGTGTGTGTGTGTGTGTGTGTGTGTGTGTGTGTGTGTGTGTGTGTGTGTGTGTGTGTGTGTGTGTGGGTGGACCTTCATTCTGTAGGATAGTGGTAGATGGTGTGGACAGTGCAGTGAAAGCTCCAGGCCTGTGGCTCTCCTGTATGATATATGATATTGAGTTATAGTGAAATGTTTGAAGAGAGAAAACCACCGCTTTCAGGAAATTAAAAGCAAACTATGGACAAATGATGTACCTCCTCAGCTGTTTGCAGTGGGATCTCACTGTTAGATTGGACGGATCAGATAATACCCTCAGGCCGCTCTGGAAACATTTACTGAATATTGAACTTTAATTTAGATCCGAGCGCCTGGGAGGTAACTGTTTTACAACAACCTGAAACTTTGTGAATAATATACAGTTGAAATACATTTAAACTCAGTTTTTCACAATTCCTGACATTTAATCCTGGTAAAAGTTAGGATCACCACTTTACTGGGGCCAAGCTTCCTGCCATCTAGGACCTCTATATTAGGCAGTGTCAGAGGAAGGCCCTAAATAATTGTCAGACTCCAGACACCCTAGTCATAGACTGTTCTCTCTGCTACCGCACGGCAAACGGTACCGGAGCGCCAAGTCCAGGTCCATAAGACTTTTTCACAGCTTCTACCCCCAATCCAGAAGACTCCTAAACAGCTAATCAAATGGCTACCCATATCCTTCTTTTACGCTGCTGCTACTCTCTGTTTATAGTCTATGCATAGTCACTTTAACTCTACCTACATAAACTCAGCAAAACAAGAAACATCCCTTTTTCAGGACCCTGTCTTTCAAAGATAATTTGTAAAAATCCAAATAACTTCACAGATCTTCATTTTAAAGGGTTTAAACACTGTTTCCCATCCTTGTTCAATGAACCATAAACAATTAATGAACATGCACTTGTGAAGTGGCAACAACTGCCCAAGTTACACCAGGAACGCACAATTCCTCCATCAGTGCTCAGACTGTCCACAATAGGCTGAGAGAAGCTGGACTGAGTGCTTGTAGGCCTGTTGTAAGGCAGGTCCTCACCAGACATCCCCTGCAACAACATCGCCCATGGGCACAAACCCACTGTCGCTGGACCGGACAGGACTGCACTTCTCACCAGGGGTAATGGTCGGATTCGCGTTTTTTTGCTGAGTTTATATTACTTCAATTACCTCGACTAACCGGTGCCCCGGCACATTGACTATGTATCAGTACCCCCTGTATATAGCCTTGCTTGTTATTTTACTGCTGCTGTTTAAGTATTTTACTTTTATTTTCTATTTTCTATGTTGTACTTATCTATTTTTGACTTAAAACTGATTTTTTAAAATGTATTTTGAACTTTTTTAAAGCGTTGTTGGTTCAGGGCTTGTAAGCTGGATGTACACCTGCTGTAAGTGGCACAGGTGATTTGATGACACCAGAATAGGAGCATTAACCTCATCTCCACTCTGTGAAGTTCATCATAACTTATTAGATCTGTAGCCCAATAAACTGTATGCTTCCCCGAGTCGTAGTGGGTGGGCCACACAACACATTTTCGCGTGACTCGCGTGATTTCTCACATTATTCATTTTACTGGCACAAAAAAGATCCCATCTTGTCAAGCGTAATTTGTTCTGTCGACAATTGGAAAGTTTACAGAAAAATGTCCTGTCAAGACATTTTTTTATCCACTTTACTCTCGTATAAAGGTTGGAAACCTGGTTTGTTAGTCACTTAGATTGTTCTTCATGAATTATAGCAGCCGTAGGCGGATGACCTTCATAGGAAGACAAAGAGGTTGAATATATTATATTATTGCTATCTGATTAAATGTTTCAATTATGAGCATATCCTTTGCATGTCATTATCAAATGGACCAAGGGGAACTATATAAGTTTCCACTCATTTAGCAACTCCATCACCTATATTTCTGCCCCCCCCCTATCTTTGGATGGAAAGGGGTTAAAAGCACTTAAAGCAGATGCCTGCTCCTCTCTACCAGGGCACCACACATACAGACCCCATGATGCATCTCTCTCTTCCACAACCTTTCACTATCACCCCATCCCCTCTGCTCTCCACCTCTCCTCCTTCTCATGTGGAGACGTTCTCTTTTCTCTCCTCTCTTTACTCACTGCAGTGCTTCTTAACTTATCTGGCTTTGACGGAAGAATGCTGCAGAAGGACAGATTGTTTTGGGGATCTTTAGTCCTCTATATCTTTTGGTTTTTATTTCTCTGCTGTTGCCCTCTACTTCTCTCTCTTCATACTGTAGGCCTGACTCAATCTCTCCCACTTGCCACCACCACTATACTTTCATGTACTGCAAAACAATAGACTCTCACTTTCTCGTTCTCGCCCTCTTTCTCTGTCTCCCTGCTGTTTTCTGTGGTAACAAAGAATATACCTCACTAGAAGGATTTCAGGACTGTGTGTGTGTCATTTTGTGTGTGTCATTGTGTGTGTGTGTGTGTCATTGTGTGTGTGTGTGTGTCAGTGTGTGTGTGTGTCTGTGTGTGTGTGTGTGTGTGTGTGTGTGTGTGTGTGTGTGTGTGTCTGTGTGTGTGTGTCAGTGTGTGTGTGTGTGTGTGTGTGTGTGTGTGTGTGTGTGTGTGTGTGTGTGTGTGTGTGTGTGTGTGTGTGTGTGTGTGTGTGTGTGTGTGTGTGTGTGTGTCATTGTGTGTGTGTGTCATTGTGTGTGTGTGTCATTGTGTGTGTGTGTGTGTGTGTCATTGTGTGTGTGTGTCATTGTGTGTGTGTGTGTTTCATTGTGTTTGTGTGTCATCCTATGTGTCATTGCGTGTGTGTATCATTGCGTGTGTGTCGTTGTGTGTGTGTGTGTTTGTCATTGTGTGTTTGTCATTGTTGTCATTGAATGTTTTATTTTGTGTGTGTGTGTGGGTGTGTCATTGTGTATGTGTGTGGGTGTGTCATTGTGTATGTGTGTGGGTGTGTCATTGTGTATGTGTGTGGGTGTGTGGGTGTGTCATTGTGTATGTGTGTCATTGTGTGTGTGTGTCATTGTGTGTGTGTGTGTGTGTGTGTTCTCCTACCCTCTCTCCTGTCTCAGTCATGGTAATTACAGTGCTTCACTGCCTCTGTAGAAGTCAGTGAACCTGAACTCATTTTCTCTCACTACATGGAAGTCAACTATTGTGTCAATTCCCCTGCGACACTGCAACCACTGCTGAACGAGCCTTTGCATTTTTTATCAGTGCTTGTTTGTATGTTCCCAGTGTGTGTGTATATGTGTGTGTGTGTGCGCATTGTCTTTTCCACAAGCTTTTCAGATCTATCACAGGTAATTGGAATGTCGTTGTAACTTGTTGTAACATTTTCTGCATTTAATTTATAACATTACACTTATAGTTAGTTACAGCATGACATGTATGTCATTTCAAACCGATAATATCTCTGAGTTGACTCTAAGTGGATTGATAATGGCACAAGCAGCTAACATATTTCCAATGTCTCCAACTCAAGCACGGTGTTGGCTCTGTTTCGGCTGTTATCAACTGAAATGGCATCCCACACTAAACGCAGACACCGTTCCTTGGGCAATGTGTAGCTAATCCTCACACAATATTGTCTGTCTTTCCTTTTTTGAGGTGAAATGTTATCATTAACTCTGGTTAGGCTCAAACCACACTGGAGATTCATGGGACGATGCCAGCTGAAACCCATGTGACATGAGCACTATAACCTCAGACCTCAGTGGTGGTGAGGGTATAGTTGTCTGGCGTGTACTTTGGTGAACAGGGACCATAGTGAGATCCTGGGTTAGATTTAGCTAGCAGAGGCCTGGGTTAGCTAATTGCTGTGTGGGATCTGGAATGGGGATGTGATTCTTTAGGTGGGGTATTTGGAGCAGATGTGTAGAGGTACTGTAGCTAGATCCACTCCGAACTCTTTTCACCCACTTTCCAATTGGCGCTGACTGAGCTAGGGGGAGGTTTGTGTCACCGTGGCGACCATATCCTCCCTAATGCTGTGGTAACATTCCTCCAGGCCTCTCCCAGACCCCTTCAGCTGTTGCTGTGTCATGACACGTCTTTCTGTCTCTCTCTCTGTCTCTCTCTCTGTCTCTCTCTCTGTCTCTGTCTCTCTGTCTGTCTCTCTGTCTGTCTCTCTGTATGTTTATAATCCTCTCGATTGTGCTTCTGTAAAAGTTTGTGAGTGTTTTAGGTGACAAGCCAAATTTCTTCAGCCTCCTGAGGTTGAAGAGGTGCTGTTGCGCCTTCTTGACCACGCTTTCTGTGAGGTTGGACCATTTCAGTTTGTCAGTGATGTGTACGCCAAGGAACATAACTTTCCACCTTCTCCACTACTGCCCCGTCGATGTGGGTGGGGGTATGCTCCGTCTGCTGTTTCCTGAAGTCCACGATCATCTCCTTTGTTTTGTTGACGTTAAGTGAGAGGTTATTTTCTTGACACCATACTCCGAGGGCCCTGACCTCCACCCTGTCGTTGGTAATCAAGCCTACCACTGTAGTGCCGTCTGCAAACTTGAAGATTGAGTTGGAGGTGTGCATGGCCATGCAGTCACAGGTGGACAGGGAGCACAGGAGAGGGCTGAGAATGCACCCTTGTGGGGCCCCAGTGTGGAGAATCATCGGGGTGGAGATCTTGTTTCCTACCCTCACCACCTGGGTGTGACCCGTCAGAAAGTCCAGTCCCCAATCGCAAAGGGCAGGGTCGAGACCCAGGGTCTCGAGCTTAATGTTGAGTTTAAAGGATACTATGGTGTTAAATGCTGAGCTGTAGTCAATAAACAACATTCTTACATAGGTATTCCTCTTGTCCAGATGGAATAGGGCAGTGTGCAGTGTGATGGTGATTGCGTTGTTTGTGGACCTATTGGGGCGGTAAGCAAGTTGGAGTTGGTCTACGGTATCAGGTAGGGTGGAGGTGATATGATCCTTGACTAGTCTCTCAAAGCATTTCATGATGACGGAAGTGAGTGCTACGGGGCGATAGTAATTTAGTTCAGTTACCTTAGCTTTCTTGGGAACAGGAACAGTGGTGGCCATCTTGAAGGGATTTATTACGGAATATGTCCGTAAACACACCAGCCAGCTGGTCTCTCGCATGCTCTGAGGACAAGGCTAGGGATGTTGTCTGGGCTGGCAGCCTTGCGAGGGTTAATACATTTAAATGTTTTACTCACGTTTCCCACAGTGAAAGATAGCCCACAGGCTTTGGTAGCGGGCCATGTCAGTGGCACTGTATTGTACTCAATGCCAGCAAAGAGGTAAAGTTTGTCTGGGAGCAAGACGTCGATGTCCGCGACGGGGTTAGTTTTCTTTTTGTAATCTGTGATTGACTGTAGACTCTGCCGCATGCGTCTCGTGTTTGAGCCGTTGAATTGCGCCTCTACTTTGTCTCTATACTGACGCTTTCCTTGTTTGATTGCCTTGTGGTGGGAATAGCTGGGCGATATGACAATATATACACTGCTCAAAAAAATTAAGGGAACACTTAAACAACACAATGTAACTCCAAGTCAATCACACTTCTGTGAATGCTGGCGGTGCTTTGACTCTAGTGGTAACATGAGACGGAGTCTACAACTCACACAAGTGGCTCAGGTAGTGCAGCTCATCCAGGATGGCACATCAATGCGAGCTGTGGCAAGAAGGTTTGCTGTGTCTGTCAGCGTAGTGTCCAGAGCATGGAGGCGCTACCAGGAGACAGGCCAGTACATCAGGAGATGTGGAGGAGGCCGTAGGAGGGCAACAACCCAGCAGCAGGACCGCTACCTCCGCCTTTGTGCAAGGAGGAGCAGGAGGAGCACTGCCAAAGCCCTGCAAAATGACCTCCAGCAGGCCACAAATGTGCATGTGTCTGCTCAAATGGTCAGAAACAGACTCCATGAGGGTGGTATGAGGGCCCGACGTCCACAGGTGGGGGTTGTGCTTACAGCCCAACGCCGTGCAGGATGTTTGGCCTTTGCCAGAGAACACCAAGATTGGCAAATTCGCCACTGGCGCCCTGTGCTCTTCACAGATGAAAGCAGGTTCACACTGAACACATGTGACAGACGTGACAGAGTCTGGAGACGCCGTGGAGAACGTTCTGTTGCCTGCAACATCCTCCAGTCTGACCGGTTTGGCGGTGGGTCAGTCATGAGGTGGGGTGGCATTTCTTTGGGGGGCCTTTCCTGTGTTATTTTTCGTCAATTGGATGACGCTTTGTCAAGAAGACACAAAGACACATGAAGACACAAAGCTCGTACTTAAAAGAGGGGCAACTTCGGTCGCATGAACGTGGTTTGGGTATGAAAATGAAAACATCCATTTTGTTGTCTGAGGCTACCCGGAACATATCCCAGTCCACGTGATCGAAGCAATCTTGTAGCGTGGAATCCGATTGGTCAGACCAGCGTTGGATAGACTTGAGCACGGGCGTTTCCTGTTTTCGTTTCTATCTATAGGCTGGGAGCAACAAAATGGAGTCATGGTCAGATTTGCCAAAGGGAGGGCTTTGTATGCATCGTGGAATTTAGAGTAGCAATGAATGCTACCAGTTCGTGTCGCGCACTTGATATGACGATATCATGTAGGAAGCCTTGTTCTCTGATTAGCTTCGTTAAAATCCCCCAGCTAGAATAAATGCAGCACCAGGTTATATCGTTTACAGTTTCCAATAAGTCCAGTGAAGTTATTTCAGGGCCACCGAGGTATCTGCTTAGGGGGGGATATACACACTATACACACTATGACTATAATCGAAGAGAATACTCTCGGTAGCTAATGCTGTCGGCATTTGATTGTAAGGAATTCCTGTATGTTCTAATTGATTACACCATTAATTGTTAATCATAAGGCATACACCCCCGCCCTTCGTCTTACCACAGAGATGTTTGTTTCTGTCGGGGCGATGCATGAAGAAACCGGGTGGCTGTACCGACTCTGACAACATATCCCTAATTTCATCCACCTTGTTGTCTAGAGATTGGACATTGGCGAGTAATATGCTTGGAAGCGGTGGATGGTGTGCTCGCCTAATGTATGGTGTGCTCAGTAGGCTGTTCCGTCAGCCTCTCCTGCGGCAAACGTGTTGTTTTGGGTCGGCCTCTGAGATATGATCCCATGTCCAGGTTGGAGGTCCAATCTTCCCTAATAGACGCACTGTGGCCTCTCTCTGTTATTGAGTTTGGATTTTACAAATGATTCATTTTGGCCACCAAAATTATCTAGAGATGTCTGCAGAGGAGTGAGGGTTTGACCTGAATGATGTTTGGGGGAGAAGGGATGTTCTGGTGATGGAAGGAGAGAGGGGTATATATTATATATATATAATGTTTCCTGTGGCCTTTATTGAGAAATGTTACACGGAGCATTGGGGAATCGCAGGACACATTCTCAGGGCAGGGCCCGGGGCTGCAACATCTACAAGAAACACACAACTTACCTAACAGACTTTCACCAAATACACCCTCATCTAACACACTCTCACTGAAACACACACACACACGCGCATACACACACACACACTCGATGACTAAATCTACCGAACACATACCAGAGATGACTCACCAAACACACTTTATGCAGATATCAAACACAAAAACACAGACCAGCTTCCTGCGTCTCTGTATCGTATCACATCCTAAATGGTCTGTATATGAAGCACCAAACACTTCAAACCCACTAGAGTCCAGTAGCAAAGAGAAGTATTTACTGTGGGATTCAAGCTGCAGTCAAATATTTTAGATCACACAACCTCTCTCCCTCCACTTATAAGTGCTGCAAACAAAATGTCTCAAAACTTAAAAACCTACTGTACTTTCTAGAAATGTATTTCTATCTTTGTCCGTTGCTCCTGTGAAGCAGCAACCTGGACTTTACTAGCCTTTGATCCTGGTTATTATCCCTGATAGAAACATTTCCTTCACCTTTTGGAGAAAAACATATTAACGTCTATTGGCCCTTTTCACATCAACACCTTTTGTGATCTCTGCTGGAATGAGTAAGTTCCAGTATCAGCCAGAGAGAAACCGCTTGGAGAGAAAAAAGGACAAATGCCTTTTTCCCTTTTTTAATAGTCACAGCTGGCATTTGACTCGTTTCCCCCATCTCCATTTATGTTTTTACATTGTTTGTCTCTAGGGAGCAAGGGAGGGAATAGCCTGCTGGCCTAGGGCAGCAAAGACGCTGAAATTTACACTCAAAGGCTAATAGGATGCCTGAGTCGGCCTGCGTTAGTTGCTTTGTTTGGCCGGTCAGATCAGGTTCTGGCGCTAGCCCATGCTAGCTCCATCTCTCTGGCTCTCTGGCTCTGTGTCTGAAGCCTGATGATGTGGACTCTTAGGAACAGAAGTGCTTTCAAAGAATGAGTGCTTTTTTTCTTATTTCCCACCCTTTATGTCTGGATGTCGTTAGCTGGCTCCGTGCGGCTGTCTGGGTCTCTGGCCGCCAGGGCTGAGGAGCCTCTCAACTCATCTCTACTTATCTCACTCCGTGAGAGGTCTGTGGGAAGACGGCTAAAGAAAATCACATAGATTCTCCCTTTTAATGGAACCAGGGACTCCAATTTCTACCCATTGGAGTTGTAAAATAAAATGCTTTTTCAGACCAGTCCTATTCCACAGATGCAACGACTACGCTGTGCTAAATATCCATAATGATGATAGTAATACGCCCTTTGGGGTTAAGATGTTGAAATGATCTCAGTTCTCCTCTGAGATGCTTCAGCTTGACCTATTCTCTGTTTCTCAGGGTGAGGGCTGCTGCCTATTGGACTCTAAAGACTCATTTCACATCACAGCTAAAAGGCCACCATGATCCCCGTGGTGTGTTTACTGGGCTCATATTCAGCATAGTAAAAGATTATCACTGGTGTGTTTTGAAATGTTATGCTAATAGAGGAACAGGCCAGTGCCTAGATATTTATTTAATCTTAATTCCTTTATATAAATACAGTATTTATATTTGTATTTTTTCTGACTTTCATTTGATTTCAGTGTTAAAGTGTGTCTGTCTGTGCTGTGTAATGCGGGATTGGTCAGTGAATTTGAGAGGCTTCTTTACTGTGTGATATGAGGGTGCTTCATACTAATGACAACAGTTTATTCCTCTGTAAACTTTAGCCTCTGTCACAGGCTCCAATGATCTTCCTGACGGAGAGGGAAAGATGGAGAGACAGATACAGAGAGAGAAATAAAGAGAGGAAAGTAGAGACATGGAGAGAAAGAGATGGATACTGTAGATAGAGTAGAATATAATTAACAAATCAGGGTTGACATTTAAGAGGCTCCTTAGGAATGACACAATATATTGCTGATGCATGATGGGAATTATTTCTTCATGATGGATAGAGAACAAACGTGTCTATGTTTGACCAGGTGTCATAATCAGTGCTGCAGTAGCAGATGTCATGTCAGACTCTGCTGGGGAGACTGACTGTACGTCCCAAATGGCACCCTATTCCCTACATAGTGCACTACTTTTTACCACAGCCTTTTGGTCTGTAGCATTTGTGGCCCTATGGGCCCTGCATGGTCAAAAGTAGTGCACTAAATAGGGAATAGGGTGTCATTTGGGATGCAGCCTGGGACAACTCCACTCTGAGCCAGTGCAACCCCTCAGCTTATGGAATCATGGCCTATTAGGTTGTTAAGGAAAACACTCCCAGGATGTCATCGCTGATCTCAGAACAATTTTTAATCAGGCATTTATGTCAGCAGTTGTATGCTGTTTTAAAATCTCCCCAGTGTCCTGTGCTAACAGAGGAGATGGGTACAAACAGCGCTAGATAGTGTTAGACTTTTCTCAGTGGGATGTGTGTATGCGTGTGTGCATGCATCTGTGTCTTTGTATCTGTGTATCAGTGTGTGTGATGGACAAGTGATGGAAACAGACTTGCAAGTATGCATTACATAACATACATCTGCATCGAAACAAAGATCTAAACTTAGAGAAAATTCATGTCTGCATTTGAGTCAATGCCTCGGTGGCTGACTCATTTGATGTTTAGGCCTGTTCTAGGGTTTATTTTGGACCGGTTTGGGACACCACAGTGGATGTGTGTGATACAGAACCATCTGTTCCCATCATATCACTGCATCTATGATCCCGTAAGGCTGAGCTGTGATGAGCTACGATACTAAGCCATACAGCGTCCCAGATAGGAGAGCACATAAACAGAACACAGTGGCACTGTATCACTGCTAGACAGCCCAGCCAGCTAGCATATTTGGTTCCTTGGAAGTTGTGGGACGTAAGTTTTGGTTTCCCATTGGTTCCGGGAATTAAGCCATACGTTTCCTGACCGGTAAAACGGAACGTTTCTAAACATTCTGAGAACGGAAGTGTAAATTTCACCTGTTCTGGGTACGTACATTTTTTTTAGGTTGCAGGTAGGTTCTGAGAACATTTGTGACTCGTTTCAGGAAACTAGGCAAATGTCGTTCTTCACATGAGAGCCATTTGAACGTTTTTCTTTTATTATCATAATGCGTTTTTTTGGCAGAAATGTATTCTGGAACATGTGCCTTAATAACAAAATTGTATGCCATCAGTATCCATTTCAATAGAATGTTCATGATGTCACTGTGAAAGCTGTTGATAGACGTAGCTGGTAAATTCGCGGAATAACTGACTATTTTACAAATGCTTAACACCCGTTGAATATGGCCGCTATCAGTAAACGTTGGCAAAAAAAGGCGTAAATTGTTGCCAACACAGTTGCTGTCACCAAAGCTCTGGATAACATAAAAACAGCCTAACCAGCTCTGCTAGGGTAAGTAAAATGGTCAGAGTGAGCGGATCTCTCATTTCTGTCTGGAAGTAGCTCACAAGCTAGCCAATGTTAGCTAGTTAGCTTGGATGCTTAACTGCCGCTGTTAGGACAGAATGCTCGGATCAACCCTTAAAGAGATAGGTGGGGCTATAACTTAATAGGCTGTGAACTATAACTTAATAGGCTGTGAACTATGCTGAATGCGTGTAGACAAAGTGCTCTCCAATAGTTGTACCAAAACATTCAAAGGCCATTTTCTCAAAAATTAGGTTACAAGTTCAACTTTCAAAGCAGAATTACTTTCCCAATGTTCCTCAACTGTAGTGTATGATATACAATTTTCTAGCTCTGAATCTCTACTTTTATCCAATGTAAAAAAAAACTATTTCAAATTTTGAAATAAGACCGACTCAAGCTGTTCAGTCACATTTACTATGGTTCCCTGAAAGTTTGTGAGCTCTTATTAAGGTTCTGCGAATGGAAATGATAGGTTCGAATGTAATGAAATAACGTTCTGAGAACATGTTTCAATAAGATTTTTAATAACACTGCTAGCTTAGGATAACTGTTTGGAACTCCAAGCACAGATAGGACACACGGAAATGAATTTGCTTAGGCATGAATTATGCAAACACATGTGTTTTTATTACAGCACAGGGTCAGTGAGATTCAAACCTATGATTTTTTTCTGTCCATGGAAATAGTCCACTGTGCCACCAGGATGGAGCTTTTTTGTAACTCATATAAAGCTGTTGATTTTAGTCTATTCAAACAGACCCAATTTCAAAGGAAACAAGCACTCACTAGGATCAGGTGTGGCCAATTAGCGTGTGCCAATTACTTTTGTTGATGCTGAGAATGGAATGTAGATTTGAAATATCATTTGAATGTTTTTTGAACGTTACTAATGTTTTCTTGTGGTTTTTATGGAAAGTTTTCTTAATGTTCTGATTTAAATAAATAAAAACCTTGAGGAAACCTGCACAAAACGTTATGCTGAAGTAATGAAAAATAACCAAAGGGCAACCACGCTCTAACCAAGCTCTAAGAAACATATGGTTCTCAGAATATTATGTGCTAGCTGGACTGTGCTAATGTATCATTAGAAGTAAAAGGGAAACGTGGCAAGCTGATGACTCAAACAATACAATTATTCTTTTCAACATTACTTTATCCAGGTTAGTCTCACTGACATGCAACAAAACAATGAACGAAAAGCTTTGTCGTGCAAAAATACATGCAACCAAACAAAGACGAGATCCCATAACTCTAGGTGGGAAAAGGGCTGCCTAAGTATGATCCCCAATCAGAGTCAACAATAGACAGCTGCCTTTGATTGGGAACCATACTAGGCCAAAAAAAACAACATAGATATACAAAAATTAGAGTACCCAACTTAGTCACACCCTAACCTAACCAAAATATAGAGAATAAACAGGGATCTCTAAGGTCAGGGCGTGACACTGCAATATGTATGTATGTTATGTGGATGTCAGCTGGGGATTGCGTCTGTGTGTAATCTGTCTGTCCTGATCTAAACAATGTGTATTTAATACGGACCAGCACCAGGACAAGAGTGCATTTAGGATCCCCAGCCCCCTGGCTGTCACAGCCAGGCTCTTTCTCTCCCTTTGCTTGTCCCTAGATCCAGGGATCCAATAGAGGGCAGGGTTATAGAGGTAGTTTACTGTATATAGGTGTGTGACTGACCAATCCTGGTACTTAACCTTATCCCCTCAGGACAAGTGGATTATGATCCCCTTCCAGCACCATATAAATCTGTAACATGGATTTATTGTAGGCCATGGGAGACCAAATCTCACGCAGAGAGTGTAAGAGGGAATATTTTTTTCCCAAAAGCTGACTCTATCTCTCAAAGTTTTTTTTTTCCCTCTGTGTTTTCATTGTCTGACCTCAATCCATTGTTCAGCCGCATGGCTGTTGGACATTGTTGAGTGCAACACACAAAAAATAAAATAAACGCATGTGTCATTACTATGTGCGCACAGGCACATAGGCCTGCATGTGCACCCCCTACCTCCTGAACTGGAATACTTGTGTTTTTTTGACAGATTGCTTCGTAGCGCCCCATTGTTGCTCATTTGGAGGTGTGACATTCAAATGATTATAAATCCATTTGATCACCCCAGGGTGTATAGAACTGGGCTGTAGAAGCAGTAGCTCCTAGTGCTGAGCGATTAGTACTTTTTGAGGTCGGTTCGGTTTCGGTTAGATTATTAAAGAATTATCACAGTATACACTACCGTTCAAACGTTTGGGGTCACTAAGAAATGTCCTTGTTTTAGACAGAAAATCCTTTTTTTGTCCATTAAAATAACATAAAATGTATCAGAAATACAGTGTAGACATGGTTAATGTTGTAAATGGCTGTGGCTGGAAACGACTGATTTTTATGGAATTGTCAGGCCCTGACCTTAGAGCTTTTTATGTCTCTATTTTGGTGTGGTCAGGGTGTGATTTTGGGGGGGCATTCTATGTTCCTTTTTCTTTGTTTTTGTATTTCTTTGTTTTGGCCGGGTATGGTTCTCAATCAGTGACAGTTGTCTATCGTTGTCTTTGATTGGGAACCATATCTTAGGTCACTTTTTCCCACAGGGTTTTTGTGGGTAGTTACTTTCTGTTTAGTGTTTTCACCTTAAAGGACTGTTTCGGGTATTCTCTTGTTTATTTTTGTTGTAGTGTTCAGTTGTAATAAAACAAGCATGAACACTTACCACGCTGCATTTTGGTCTGATGATTCCTCTTCTTCCAACGACGAATACTGTTACAGGAATATCTACATAGGAGTACAGAGGCCCATTATCAGCAACCATCTCTCCTGTGTTCCAATGGCACGTTGTGTTAGCTAATCCAAGTTTAGCATTTTAAAAGGCTAATTATGTTAGTGTTGGGGTTTGTTCTGACAACAGGAACATAGCACGCATGTTTCAGAGTAAGTTCTGCAAAATAGAAAAGGTTCCTAGTTGTCTTATAATGCCTGCAGTCATATATCTTATGTCACTGCCTACGTCATTACCTTCTACTCATGAGACCAAACCCATGCCTACACAACTATACAAACAAGAGTTTCAGTGTTATCTAAAGGCTCGGCAGTAAATGTCCACTCCCCAAGTTGATATATAGTGGAATGTCTGACTAGTCTCTTATCTCTTACACTCTCTCCCCTGCAGAGTTCTGTCTCACAGTCACACATCTCTCAGACCGTTTCTTTATAAGAGGCAGAGACTAGAAAAGACTGTGGAACAATATTAAAAATTATAATGAATATATATATATATTTGTTAATATGTAGTATAGGACCCAATAAATGTAAGGAGGGAGGGGTCTTATAACCCCTCCCCTTCTATGAATACAACATAAGCATAATCAATTATTATAATACATAAAACATTTAGTACAGCCCCTATCATATCCCCAAGGTGAACCCGACATTAGCACAGCTGAAAACTGTTATCCTGTTTAAATAAGCAATACAACTGTCCTTCTTTAGACCAATTGAGTATCTGGAGCATCAGCATTTGTGGGTTAGATTACAGGTTTAAAATGGCTAGAAACAAAGGACTTTCTTCTGAAACTCGTCAGTCTATTCTTGCTCTGAGAAATGAAGGCTATTCCATGCAAGAAATTGCCAAGAAACTGAAGATCTGGTACAACGCTGTGTACTAATCCCTTCATAGAACAGCGCAAACTGGTTTTAACCAGAATAGAAAGAGGACTGGGAGGCCCCGGTGCACAACTGAGCAAGAGGACAAGTACATTAGAGTGTCTAGTTTGAGAAACAGACGCCTCCAAGCCCTCAACTCAACTTCCTTCAGGCACATGAAATGGATTCAAAATGGGAAATCTTTACCTTCCCAGCATTAGGCTGCTGAATTAAGTGCACCTACTGTCAACAGCATGAAAGAAATGAAACAATTGGACCTCAAGACTTTATCGTTGGGTTTTTTACAGAAATGTTGGGTGATAGACTAGGAATAGCTTGGAGATCAACCAGTTGATCGCGATAGACCAGTTGGTCACTACTGACTTAGATCATTGGGTTCCCGAGTGGCGCAACGGTCTAAGGCACTGCATCTCAATGCAAAAGACATCACTACAGCCCCTGGTTTGAATCTGAGTTGTATCACATCCAGCTGTGATTGGGAGGCCCATAGGTTGGTGCACAATTGGCCCAGTGTTGCTGGGGTAGGCCGTCATTGTAAGTAAGAATTTGTTCCTAACTGACTTGCCTGGTTAAATAAAATAAAAAAGTATTGTCAGGCTGGTAAAACAACTGCTTTCTATCTCTCTCGATTGCACGCTCTCTCCTCTCTGTCTCCATGTCTTGCGCTGCACAGACCGAAACCAGTTTAAGCAGGCGCACAATGGATTATGGTCATTGTATTTAATTACCACATTCAGGCTTGATCTATTTTATCTCTATAGGAAATGCACATTGAGTGCAACGACAATTAGTTGTTTTCGGTTAATCACTCATCACTAGTAGCTCCACACATGGACCAATTCCCCTGGAACAACATTACATTTGAGTCATTTGGATTTGAAAAAAAAAGAGAATTTAATCACGCGAGCCATTTGCTTCTAAACCCTGAGAGAGAGATGAAATTGTCTTTGTCTACCTATGTCATTTAGATGGAGGTCTCGGCAGGCCAGCATTTAGGGCAGCGGCAGCTTCGTATGCCTCGCAATACGATTCCATCATTAGGGTTCGAGCAATGCACAGCAGCCGACAGAAGGCTCTGGATTTGCTCTGCCATTAATGCAGCTCATGCCTGGCCGCTGTCTAGTTCAAACAAGAAAGAGAATTATAGATTTTACACTTAAAATTCAATCAGAATGGATGCATTCATTTATATAGGCCTCACATTGATTTATTTTGGGATTGAACTCCTCCGTTTTCAATGCCTTCATGTACACCCATATAATTTCCATCTCGTGTCCTCGATTCAATACTCTCTCTAACCATAGTGGACTATTATCTGTACTTACACATAGGGGGAGAAAAGTGTTCCAAAGGCTTGCGCAAGACTATGTGTGTTTACAGTATGTTGTGTGTTTTATATGTACCTTGTGTGCCGGTTGACCGTGAAACTCTGATCCTGGCCTGTGTGTGTGTGTGTGTGTGTGTGTGTGTGTGTGTGTGTGTGTGTGTGTGTGTGTGTGTGTGTGTGTGTGTGCATATGTGTGTGTGTGTGTATTTATGATGTGTTTTCCACTGTGTAGCTGGTGCTCTGGTGGAGTGTGAAGCCCCAGTCCTGTCCCTCAGCAGGGGGTCTATTGATCCACCCTCCTGGTTAAGCCTTCCCCTCCCAGAGTGCTTTGCAGTCACGGCCAAGTGAGGAGGTTGGAGCCGTTAAGCCATGGCCCCCTGGGGCACGTCGTGACAACAGAGTAGTGTGTGTTTTGCAGCCAGGGCTTCCTCCAGAGGTTGTACTGGCTCTTCTAGGTGGATCTCCGTTCTGTACTGAATTGTGAATGATGTACTGCCTGTTCATTCTCATTTATTCTGTGTGTGTGTGTGTATGTGCATGCATGCTTGCATGTGTCCCCTTCTGCTTGGTGTGGTGAGTGAGAGAATAATGTTTTTTGCTTTTCCTGCTGCGAGATCTATCTTTACCAGCCACTACATATAGTCCCCCTCCTTCCTTCCTTTCCTCCCTCCACCCCAGATCCTTCACTCTGCCTCGCATGACAAGAAAATGAGACCTCTATTAGTATTCTCCAGGATAGACAAACTCCGTCATTTGAAGTGCCTTGTTAGCTATAGCGCTTCAAACTAACCATCAGCTTTATTTGATTTTGTGAGAGAGATGGACACATTTGTAAATACAGTATATGTGTACCAGTTGAGTTTTACCTGGTGACATACTGTAAGTAAGCTTGCAGGTATGTTAGTCAAAGAAACTGTTAGCTGTTCTGCCTGTGTCATGCCCTGACCGTAGAGAGCTTTTTATGTATCTCTTTTGTTTGGTCAGGGTGTTATTTGGGTGGGCATTCTATGTCATTTTTCTATGTTTTGTATTTCTTTGTTTTGGCCGGGTATGGTTCTCAATCAGGGACAGCTGTCTATCGTTGTCTCTGATTGGGAACCATACTTAGGTAGCTTTTTGCTACATTGGTTTTGTGAGTAGTTATTTTCTGTTTAGTGTTTGCACCTTGCAGGACTGTTTCGGTTTAATTTATTCTCTTGTTATTTTGTATTAGTGTTCAGTTCAATAAACCAACATGAACACTTACCACGCTGCACTTTGGTCCGACTACTTTTCATCATCTGACGACGAAAACTGTTACAGCCTGTGTATTGTATACCATTGTGACAAAGCGCCACAAACAGGGATCATCCGTGCAACATTGTCCCTTAAGATTAGCCGTATAGAACCT
>NC_060182.1:22787654-22812654 GCF_021184085.1 Oncorhynchus gorbuscha | reverse complement strand
TGAGCGGTATGGATGTGTGCACAGACACACTACACTGTATGCTCACATATACATTATGGGCACAGACAGACATATGGGCACACACACACACATACATACACATACACACACAGTTTGGCGTGCCCTCTCATGAAAAGACCTTGTCAAATGTACAATGTTAAACCATTCATTCAGCGCTATATTTGGAATGGTCGCTCTTGGACTTAAGCCTTTATGTTGCTAAACTAAAAGGATAAAGCTCCCTATGCCCCTATTTAACTGTGAAATGGAGGGCTTTCAATGCTGTATGACATTAAAGACTTTCAGCTCCACTCTGTAGTCTTACATTTAGCTTCTTCTTTCTTTAGGCTTCTCTCTTGTGTGGTTTAGCCTCTGATAAACAAGGTCTTAGTATGAACAGATTGTAATGTCTGTGTTTAGCGCTCAGCACACATTTGTTTTGACAGTCAAAAGAAGACTTCCTACAAAGCTGCAATGGGTGTTTTTATGTTCATGTGTTTTTCTGTCCCTGTCGTGAACAATCAGCTCCTTCCGACCCCATAAGGAACAAAAACAGACAGAGAACTGCTCTTTCTCTCTCTCTGCAGGGCTTCACTACTGTGGCTGTAAGTATTGAATTATGTTGCATTATGTCTGTGCTCCTCTGTGAGAGGTACAATGATCCCCTGCTGCCTCTCCCTCTTCACCCCTCTCCTCACGCCACATTTATATACATTAAGCCTCCATCTCCACAGAGTTCAATTAAATCTCTGTTCAATTTCATCACTCACTCTTCTCATCATCCTTTCCTCAGCTCTCTTCCTCCGGTTCTATTCCCAGCGGTTGTTGCTTTTGCTGCCTGAGACACTACGTGGAATGAGTCTGGATGCTTCCAGCCTTCCAAACGTTCTCAGATAGCTCAGCGAGAGGGGTTGATTGGTAGTGGTGCATGAAGGGTAATTCTCTTTAGCAGTGTGTTGCAGAAAGGTTGGTCGGGGATTAGCAGAACGTTGATAGGGAAGGATCTGTGTGCTGGGAGCAGGGATGTGTCCTCTAGTCCAGGCTATTTGTTCATAGCAAAGTGATCCACTTACAAAGACATGCATGCACAGACACATACACAAACATGCATGCACACACTATGTATGTACATACACCCTCCAGAGGGGAGTCAGCTCGACCCCCTGCTTCTCTCAAAATCAGCTGAGCAGGAGAGAGGCAAAGGTGGGGTACTAAGGCCAGAACAAAATCAACGACTCTCTTCTCCATGTTTAAAAAAAAAAGAAAGTGTTTGGTCTGAAAGCCCAGGTGCCCTGGTCTCATACTTTGCATGTGCTGAGCAGATCGGAGAGTAATTTTCAACAGGAAAAATGAACTCACTGATGCATTGCGACAATTTAATTGAACATCTAAAGAAATGAGAAGTACAGGTCTCAGAGCTTAGCCATTGGCAGGGTGGAGAGAAGGGAGGAAGGAGAGAAGGGAGGAAGGAGAGAAGGGAGGAAGGAGAGAAGGGAGGAAGGAGAGAAGGGAGGAAGGAGAGAAGGGAGGAAGGAGAGAAGGGAGGAAGGAGAGAAGGGAGGAAGGAGAGGGGAGGGGAGGACAGGGGACTGGTGAGTATAGTGGAACATGTTTGAGTCAGCAGTTTGTGTTGAATGGAGAGAGAATGAGAGATAAGCTGGAGGCCATCAATTCATTACTGTCTACATATTACTCATTTTCACTCCTCTCTCTCTCTCTCTCTCTCTCTCTCTCTCTCTCTCTCGCTCTCGTTAAATCTACCTTCTCCGTCTGATTCTATTTTTCTATTTCGGTATCATTCTTTCCCGCCCCCCAGCCACCATTTTGATGAGGTGGTTTTGACATGATTACTTTTTCTCTCTTTCTCAGTCGTGTGTGTGTGTGTGTGTGTGTGTGTGTGTGTGTGTGTGTGTGTGTGTGTGTGTGTGTGTGTGTGTGTGTGTGTGTGTGTGTGTGTGTGTGTGTGTGTGTGTGTGTGTGTGTGTGTGTGTGTGTGTGTGTGTGTGTGCAATATTTTAACATTTGAAAAATCTAAATAAAATGGAAGTGTGAGTGTTTGTGTGTGTGTGCATCCGGGTATTCATTTGTGTGTCAGTGGGAGTTCAACAGGCCATGCTCACCAAGCCAAGAGAGCAGGGCTGTAGTTACTTTTCCCCTCCATCAGCAGAGCTGCATGGGGCCGTGGTGGAGCAAAACTGAGATGCTTCTCAGTCTCAGCGCTTTCTGCTTCATAAAGAGCTGAGTGACTATGCTCCATGCTCCTGACTCCTGCTAATCCTATTACTAGAGAGTGCTGCTCCGCTCAGCTTTACTCTTAAAGGGCTCCCAACCTTTATTTTGATTGGAAATCCTTTGGCGTTGTAAAGCTTTTTAGCCTTTGGCTAGGGCTTTTGCCCCCATAAATGTACTCACTGGCCGCAGGGTGATTCCCTCATGTTTGTATTAGTGTATCGTGCATTTGCCTGCATTTACAGAATGCACACAAATAGAAACAAATAATCACACACACACACACACACACACACACACACACACACACACACACACACACACACACACACACACACACACACACACACACACACACACACACACTCTACTAATGTCAGTCTGTATCTATTACCACGTCCATCACGTCATCCCGACCAAAACTAAAACCACATGCCAATTAAAACAAACGGCCACCGTCCTTAAAGATTAGATTTTCCTCCCGAGCTGATCTCTTAATTGTTGTGCTTTGTCACTGCCAGCATAGTGCAACAAGAAATGCGCTCCCTCACCTCGCCATGCCTCCTCCCTCTGGCTCTCTAATTCATCTCATTTCTGCCTGCTGGTGTTTCCTCTGTCCCACCTCTCTCTGGCTCCTTGGTGGAGCTCGGCAGCTAGGCTCGCTGCTGCTCCGTATTCTGGGGCAATCGTGTCTCCAGTCGAGAGTGATTGTGCCGGTGGCAGGGAGGTCAATTGGAAGAAATTGTGTTGCAGGCGAGGGGGAACAAACTGGATATTATCCCAATCCATGTAGGCTCCCGTGTTTACACCGTCTACCAAATACATAGGCTAGAGTTACACCACAACCCCAACTCACTGTTCACAACTCATACACACAGATAGTCACGTGTTGCACTGTTTTCCACAAGTACATAGAGTAGCCAGCCAAATAGAACAAGTAGCCAGCCAGGCTAGAGTTCCATTTGTTTTGCAGAAGAAGCTCTATTTTGGTGTCCGGTGGTATATTCTAATGCCTTTATTCCAACCCGAAATACACAGCGAAATGATTGAATACATTATTGCGTTTACATCCCCTATTGGAAAAACATGTTGTGGTGTTGTTTGGAAAGACATGACTTTACAATTTAAATGACTGAAAATGTATGAATTCATTGTATTGTTTGTTGTTTTGGATATCGTCTACGTCTAGACCTATATGATCAGGACTATTTTCTAAGTAAGAGAGCATTTGATTTGATTTATTAGGATCCCCATTAGTGACAGCAGGGTCCGACACATAGCGGACAAGACAATAATGTAACAGAGAGTTCAGGAAGCAGGTGCAGTCGGTGAGTTTAATAGGAGCGAACACAGTGAATATAAAAACAGGAGTAGCGTCTAAACATGAAAACAGGAAACAATACTACCTCAAGTATATCAGGGAGTGATGAAGTCCAGGTGTGCATAATGGTGGGTTGCCAGGACCTGTGGTTAGTAGACCGGTGCCGTCGAGCGCCGGAGTGCCGGAGCGGGAGTAGACATGACAATTAAAGACAAAAGACATTGACGTTGAACCTTTTTAAACATTTAACCTGTCTTTTCTTGAGATTACATTTTTATTTACAGTTTTACTGCAATATATGAATTGCCACAATGATGCTTGTTGTTCAAATTATGTAATTTATTAAAACAGAAAAATAGAAATAGCCCACATTAGATTGAAAAGAAATGTAAGGCTACATTGAAAAAATAAATGTGTTATACCAGTCTTAAGTATTATATCTTTGTGATTTGACATAACTAAATGAACCTAAAGTGATCATTAGGGCCCTATAGAAGCTGCTTTATGTTTTTGCATGATTCCGTTTTGTGTTTTCCCAAATTCCATTTAGGTTTAAGTTTTTCCAGGTTTAAGTTTTTCCTAGATTAGGTTTTCCCATTTCAGATTTTCACTCTTAAATCACACTTTTTAAATATATGTGTGTGTAAAAATAATTGGGTGTTCCAAGTCCACAACAGTGCGTAAACCACATCAGGAGACCAATTTTGAGGTCTAAGATAACATTTAGACATGTACCTGTCCACCTAGCAAGAGGCTGATGTTTAGCTGTGTTTTTGTAGCGCACATGTGATGGTAGAATCATTCTGCAGAGGCTACGTTGTATTTAACATTGAATGGTGTTAGATGGTGTTAGGGAAAGCCTTTCCATCTACCAAAAGGTTGTTGTCATCGACACAAAGTGGTAGACGTGTGCACTAAACACACAGACGGGCATTTTCGTCGCCTCTCGTTGCCTCTTCTCATTGCCCCTTGATGCATTCTGTTCATGTCTTATGATAAACTTGGGCAAATTAATAATTTTCAATAGATTTAGTTGATTCCCTACTAAGGTCAATACATTTTTGAATATTGTTAAATTCCTATTTTAATGCCTGGTTTCTGTGAATTAAAAGTAGCCCAGTTAATATGAAATGGAAAAAGTAGCCAGCTGAATGGAAAAGACTGCTAGTGAAAGCATTGTGATCACACACACACACACACACACACACACACACACACACACACACACACACACACACACACACACACACACACACACACACACACACACACACACACACACACACACACACACACACACACACACACACACACACACACTAAACTTTACAACCTGAACAGACAATATGGTTTGTATTTGTGTAGTGACACGGTGCGTCTTTGTGACACGCCCCCCCTGTGCAGCAGTCAGATCCAGTAGAGGGAAACGAAGGCACACAGCCCAGGGTTCCTCCTCTTCACAGTTTAGCTCTGGATTCAAGTGTAAATAAAAGCTTCTCGAGGCAAAACTCCTGCTGCTTCCCCACTTTGTTCTCCCTGCATGTAGAAAGTGGTGCAGTTTAAAGGCAGGTTGTCACCACTCTGGTGTTCTCCCGTGTCTGCCGTTTTGAAATTGTAGCAGGATGATGAGTCAGAAAGGAATGCGGTTCCTGAGCGACAGACAGGCTGGAGATAGGAGTTTTGAACACTTTATTAGGCAGACCCAGTAACACGTCAGACATGTCACTATCATAATTACTGGGGATATCAGGACCCCCTCATGCAGTGTGTTTATGTGTGGGCAGCTGTGTTTGTCGTTGCTCCAATGAGCGTTGCAGCAATGACTTCTGTTGTATTTTATGAACACTTGTACGTGGTGGTGTGAACATTTCAACAGACACACATAACAAAGGTGATTATGTTTTCACACACCAAGATCCACACGTCAACCTAATGCTTCACGTAAATAAACACGTCCTTCTCCGCACAGACGTCTAACACACTTTCATAATCATATGTATCTTGTCAATTTCCTTTCCTCGTGTTACAAGGTCTCTAATCCAAACAGTGAATACATCCGAATTTCAGAAGTCTCCATCAAGGCCTTTTGTTCGTCTCTTTCTCTCAATGGGTGGGCTGGGGCTCGGGCGTGTGTCTTATCTGATAGCCAGTGCTATCTGTTAGCTTTATAAGCATGCTGATGGGGGTTAGTGTAACTCATTTCAGATTGAGACCTTTGTTGTTGCGACAAGTAATTAACAATAGCCTACAAAGATGTTGCTATGAATATTTAATGGTGACAATGTGGGGGAGTAATCGAACAGGCATCTATATCTCTGTCTCTGCCCCCACTCTCTCCCCTCTCTCCATCTCACGCTCTCCAATATCTCTCTCCCCCTCTCTCTCACTTGCTCTCTCTCAATTCAATTCAATTTAAGGGCTTTATTGGCATGGGAAACATATATTAACATCGCCAAAGCAAGTAAAATAGATAATAAACAAAGGTTAAATAAACAATACAAATTAACAGTAAACATTACACTCACAGAAGTTACAAAAAATAAAGACATTTAAAATGTCATATTATGTGTATATATACAGTGTTGTAACAATGTGCAAATAGTTAAAGTACAAAAGGTAAAATAAATAAACATACATGTGGGTTGTATTTACAATGGTGTTTGTTCTTCACTGGTTGCCCTTTTCCTGTGGCAACAGGTCACACGTCTTGCTGCTGTGATGGTACACTGTGGTATTTCACCCAGTAGATATGGGAGTTTATCAAAATTGGGTTTGTTTTCAAATTCTTTGTGGATCTGTGTAATCTGAGGGAAATTAGTGTCTCTAATATGGTCATACATTGGGCAGGAGGTTAGGAAGTGCAGCTTAGTTTCCATCTCATTTTGTGGGCTGTGAGCACATAGCCTGTCTTCTCTTGATAGCCAGATCTGCCTACTGCAGCATTTTCTCAATAGCAAGGCTATGCTCACTGAGTCTGTACATAGTCAAATCTTTCCTTTAGTTTGGGTCAGTCACAGTGGTCAGGTATTCTGCCACTGTGTGCTCTTTGTTCAGGGCTAAGTAGCATTCTAGTTTGTTCAGTTTTTTTTTAGTAATTATCTTTTTGTTTTCTGATGATTTGGTTGGGTCCTGTCCTGGGGCTCTGTGGGGTCTGGTTGTGTTTGTGAACAGAGCCCCAAGACTAGCTTGCTTAGGGGACTCTTACCCAGGTTCATCTCTCAGTAGGTGACGGCTTTTAGGTGGTTGTAGAATTGAACTGTTTTTTTCTGCACTTTGATAATAGCAGGTATTGGCCTAATTCTGCTCTACATGCATTATTTAGTGTTTTACATTGTACACGGAGTCTCAGTTTGATGTTTGTCCCATTTTGTGAATCCTTGGTTGGTGAGCAGACCCCAGACCTCACAACCATAAAGGACAATGGGTTCTATAACTGATTCAAGTATTTTTAGCCAGATCCTAATTGGTATGTCAAATTTTATGTTCCTTTTGATGGGATAGAAGGCCATTCTTGCCTTGTCTCTCAGCTCGTTCACAGCTTTGTGGAAGTTACCTGTAGCACTGATGTTTAAGCCGAAGTATGTATAGTTATTTGTGTGCTCTAGGGCAACGGTGTCTAGATGGCATTTGTATTTGTGGTCATTATTTTTGTCTTACTGAGATTTACTGTCAAGGCCCAGGTCTGACAGAATATGTGCAGAAGATCTAGGTGTTGCTGTAGGCCCTCCTTGGTTGGTGACAGAAGCACCAGATCATCAGCAAACAGTAGACATTTGACTTCAGATTCTAGTAGGGCCAGGCCGGGTGCTGCAGACTGTTCTAGTGCCCTCACCAATTCGTTGATAAATATGTTGAAGAGGGTGGGGCTTAAGCTGCATCCCTTTCTCACCCCACGGCCCTGTGGAAAGGAATTATAAAGTAAAACATCATTGTAATATATTTTTGTTCTTGGCTTTAAAATATTTTCAGTCTAAACATGACTCACTCAGTTCCAGGTTGGATGGTGTTTTCACGATTCTGTTGTTTGTTTGCCAGAACATTTGCTGTATAGCTTGGAAATTAAAATAGTTTGTAGTAGGAATCCTTCCAGGTAATTTTGTCCAAATTCAGGTTGTAGGTTTGGAGTTTTGATTTGGAGTGAAGGTTATCGAAAATGTCTCTAAATCCAAATTGATCTAAATCCAAATCTATCTTCTGGTAAAAACATGCTGAAAAATGCGGGAGCTCCACTGCTCATGAACTCTCTCTCCATCTCTCTCTCTACGCCTTCTCTCTCTCCCCTCTCTCCATCTCTCTCTTTACATCTCTCTCTCCCCCTCTCTCTCACTTTCTCTTTTTCTCTCTCTTTTTCTCTCTCACTTTCTCTTTTTCTCTCTCTTTTTCTCTCTCTCTACCTTTCTCTCTCTCTCTCTCTCTCTCTCTCTCTCTCTCTCTCTCTCTCTCTCTCTCTCTCTCTCTCTCTCTCTCTCTCTCTCTCTCTCTCTCTCTCTCTCTCTCTCTCTCTCTCTCTCTCTCTCTCTCTCTCTCTCTCTCTCTCTCTCTCTCTCTCTCTCTCTCTCTCTCTCTCTCTCTCTCCCCATCTCTCTCTCTCCACCTCTGTCACTCTCTGTGGTGGTTGCTTTGCGAGGATGAGGAGAGAGAGATGCGGTACAGTTCTTCATGTATCCCTCGTAATGAAGGATTTTAATGTACTGTGCTGTGCTCAGGCCTGGGTTGTAACATATTATATAAGGTTCCTGGGAAGATTATTTCACTATTCCTTTGATTTAGTTTAAATGATGTGTCTAATTTCGTAATATAAAATGTGACCTCTAATGTTGGGTTTGGTCGTCTTCCGCTGAGGTTTGTAGACTGGCCCAGTGGAGATGAGTGAAGAACTGGTCTTGTATGTTTACTTTTATAAATTGAGATAAAGGTTTTAGGGTTGTGTAACCTGATCCTAGAAACATCTACCTCCTGGACAGACTGACTGTGTGTCAGGTGTAGTGGTGCTGTTTCCATCGCATTCTCTTTCTCAACCCCTCCTCTTTCCATTACTGCTAGCCGGCTTCACTTACCTTATCTTCCTGGCCCTGCTTCTCAGTCCTGGAGAGCTGCTGGAATACAAACATTTACACCTTCTGACCCCCCCCCCACACACACACATGATATCCCCACCAGGCAGACAATCACCTGTGTCCACGGCCAGCCAAGGCCTCAACGGATTGGATCCCAGCGAGGCTAGTCTCACACAAAGTGCATGCAGTCCCTGCAGTAAGATGGATGATGTGATTAAAAAAAGAACAGATGCTGGGATATTTATTATTTGCTTTTTGAGTTCCGATACTTTTGCATTTCCTAGTAGCGTTGCAGTAGCCTTTTGTCCAGAAATGTATTGCCTTGTTACGCAGCATATCTCTCTCTCTCTCTCTCTCTCTCTCTCTCTCTCTCTCTCTCTCTCTCTCTCTCTCTCTCTCTCTCTCTCTCTCTCTCTCTCTCTCTCTCTCTCTCTCTCTCTCTCTCTCTCTCTCTCTCTCTCTCTCCCTGTCGCTCTCTCTCTTTCTCGCTCTCTCTCTCCTTACCTCTCTCCCTCTCTATGATCCCCAGCCAGTCAGAGGGAGTAAATAACAATTGATCTGGGACAACTGAAGCATGCTAGCTAGCGATGTAGTGCAGCTTACTGCTAGGCCGTGTCTGTAGTTGTTAGGGTATAACTGGAGTGTGTTTAGTGTGTTCATGTTGACTATAAGGACGTTGGTGTGCAATTTTTCCCACGGGAGACTGGCTACGGTATCGACAGAGGCTTTGCAGGTCACACCACTGTGTTCATGCACCCATTGTATGAGAAAGAGAAAGAAAGAATGAGAGCGAGTACTCTCTGTCACTCATTAGCATTTTAATCCAGAGCCTTCAGTCTCCTGAACTTGGGGTCATGAGCTAAGAAGTGCAGACAACTGACTACAGAGAGAAACACTTAACTCAACATTTCAACAATCAGGGATCCCCAGTCCTCTTCATCCACAGTCAGACCAAGATGATTCTCGCAACTAGCTCATATGTTTGACTCCGGTTGCTACATCCTTACGGAAATCCAGCTGGATGGGGCTCCCATTGACTCACGTTCCGTTTCACTGTGCAGGATCCCTTCCCCTTTCTCCCAACACAACAGCACGGAAATCAGCAGAAAAGCATTCTGATGAATCTGCTGATGCACTTAATATGCTCATTAAATCACTAGGCAGCCACACATGTGTTTCAGCTCATCGGAGCCCACATGAGAACATTAAATCTGCAGGCTCTCTGGTTAGCCACAGGCTAAAGCTATGCATGATACTGCCAGACAACGTGGTCTGGGGGGGGGCACTCTGCTTGATGACCGTAGTTGCCAGGGAGGCTGCATGCGGTGAGGTTTTGGGCTCCTGCCTTGGGAAAGGGGGGTGACAGGCGGGTTAGGGACATGGGGAGCATCTGTCCCTCTGGCATGCTGGGGAAATATGGGCAACCACAGAGATGCCAGATTAATTTGGTTTTTCATTCGAGGAGGTAACAGGGAGAGAGCTAAAATAACAGCTAGATATTATTAGAGACCTCCAGTCTGTCCACTAGGATCAGATAGTTACCACGGTAGAGAGGGAGAGAGAGACAAATTAAATGTCTTTATTGTTTTGTAACTTCTTTGAGTGTAATGTTTACTGTTCATTTTTATTGTTTATTTCAAGTTTGTTTATTATCTACCTCACTTGCTTTGGCAATGTTAACATATGTTTCCCATGCCAATAAAGCCCCTTGAATTGAAATTGAAGTTGAGAGAGGGAGGGAGGAAAGGACAGAGGGAAGGAAGGAGAGAGGGGGATAGAGAGAGAGACAGAGACCAGTAGGGTGTATACTGTAGTAAAAGCCTCCAGAAAGATCACCTTAACATAGGGACTATGTACCTTACAGCCTGATAGTTTGGGCCTGTAGGTCTTTTTTTTCTAATGCTAATGTTAGCAGGATTTTATTGTGCCTCAGACTGATAGCATTAGTCCCCCTCCTCCCTCTGGCTCAGCCACAGCACAAACCACCTTTGGAGGGGCTAGTGTGTGTATGACTTGACTTTATGCTGGCCCCGGTGACACGCATGAGGCAACGAGACACGGCAACAGTAGTTCAGTAGTTCAGCCCCGGGGTCATGTGTCGCATCTTTTCAGGAGGGAATCTTTGTCATTAGATAGTGTGTCACTTTTTCCTATTCACTCTGAGCGCCACACTTTCTCTCTCTCTCTCTCTCTCTCTCTCTCTCTCTCTCTCTCTCTCTCTCTCTCTCTCTCTCTCTCTCTCTCGCGCAAGTGAGGTCAATAATATACAAAAGTGAAATAAACAATACAAATGAACAGTAAACATGACACTCACAGAAGTTCCAAAAGAATAAAGACGTTACAAATGTCATATATCATATACAGTGTTGTAACGATGTGAAAGTACAAAAAGATAAAATAAATAAACATAAATATGCTGTTTGTTCTTCACTGGTTGCCCTTTTCTTGTGGAAACAGGTCACATATCTTGCTGCTGTGATGGTACACTGTGGTATTTTATCCAGTAGATATGGGTATTTATCAAAATTGGGTTTGTTTTCGAATTCTTTGTGGATCTGTGTAATCTGAAGGAAATGCACATAGCCTGTCTTCTCTTGAGAGCCAGGTCTGCCTACAGTGGCCCTTCTCAATAGCAAGGCTATGCTCACTGAGTCTGTACATAGTCAAAGCTTTCCTTAAGTTTGGGTCAGTTACAGTGGTCAGGTATTCTGCCACTGTGTACTCTCTGTTTAGGGCCAAGTAGCATCCAGTTTGCTCTGTTTTTTTGTTAATTCTTTCCAATGTTTCAAGTAATTATCTTTTTTTTTCATGATTTGGTTGGGTCTAATTGACTTGCTGTCCTGGGGCTCATTATTTGGTGTTTTAAATTGTACACAGAGGATATTTTTGCAGAATTCTGCATGCAGTTGTAACAGTATAGCTTCTGTCCCTCCTGGGCTCGAACCAGGGACCCTCTGCACACATCAACAACAGCCACCCTTGAAGCATCGTTACCCATCGCGGCACCAAAGCCGCGGCCCTTGCAGGGCAAGGGGAACAACTACTTTAAGCTCTCAGAGCAAGTGACATCACCGATTGAAACGCTATTAGTGCAAACCACCGGTGTTGTGTGTGTATGAGGGACTGTATATGTGTGTATATGTGCGGGTGGTGATTTGTATAATACGTCCATGTCTGAGTGTGTGTGGATTAAGTTTATGTCTGGGTGAGGATGGATTGCTCCTCTCTGCAGGTGTGTGTGTTCTTGTGTGGTGTGTCTGTGTATCTCTTTCGCTCAGCTGCCCAGTGCAGGGCTGAGTAATGTTCTGTCTACTTGGCTGACGCTGCACTGCTCTCTGACTACCCAACAGAGTATGTGAGCGGAACAGAGTTGGAACGAAGCGTGCCCAATTTGACTGGAGTGCGTAGCGAGATTCCCAAAGGCTGGCATGTCGGCCTTCTGGCCCACTTTCACTCCAGTAGCACTCACTTCCAGGGTTCAGGGCATGCCCGGGCCAGCATGCATTTGTAGTCTACTTATGTGCTATTATCGCCCCTTGCCTTAACTACTGTCATGGAGTTCACAAAATATTTTCATAAAGAAACTGATAAAACACACAGGTGCTAAATCAAGATGAGGACCAATAGCAAGAGAGGGAGTGTGGTGATGTAGTGTCCACGACTAAATAATCATTGTGGAATCTGAAAAGCCACCTATCCCGAAAGTACTATGGTGTACTTACTACGTGTACATGCTAAAAGAAAGGAAAGAGTATTTCTAAAGAAACATTTTTTTAAACATTTAGTTCATTTTTGTTCTATTATCTATACAATAGGCAACAATTGAGTTTGGCCCAATAGGTCTGGCTTATTCCCATGTTCAAGGAGCTTTCCATTTTGATTGGGTTATTTTGCCTAAAAACCTTTAGAAAAATAAAGAAAACAGCTCTGCATCTCTACCCTCCCTGGCAGGAGTTGCCAAAAGGGTGTTTATTATCCCCAGTGGCTCTGCAAGTGTGGAGAGGATATTCTCTGCTGCTGGGGTCATGACCTGCTGCTCTCCAGCCACTATCACATGAGCCTGAAGCCACAGACTGACCAAACTGGTGTTTCTAAAAATTAATTCTAAAAATGAACTCAAAGGCACTAATATTTTTTGTTTAAGTTGTATTTAAGTCACAGCCTATAGGCGCAATTTATAGATTATAATGATTTTATTTAAATGTAATGATTTAATACAACAAAATGTTGTTTAAATGCTGAGCCTACTGTGTCTCGCAAATGCTTCACAACCTATGTATTTGTAGACTAAAGCCTTGAAATAATGGAAATAATGAAGCCAAAATAATTATTTTTCGTTCCTTCTTAGGCTCCCTGTCTGGCTCCTGACTTATTTAGAGTGCTTATATGCTGTTTAATATGACATGTAGCCTATTTGAAATGATGCTTCTGGCATTCACCTTTTTATGTTTATTCAAATAATTTTCATTCAAATCCATATGGTTTTGTTTCAATAATTCAAATCCAAATGGTAGGTCCAGATAGTCACAAAATAGATGGGTGTTGGTTAAATTGTGATTTTAATGAACGGAGCGAATTTGGAGAGGCAGTTTTTTAGTTGAGTGGTTGAAAATGACATGGAACGCCAGAGCTCCATGAGCGATGACCGGGATTTCCAACCACCCAACTCTGCTCACATGCTCTGGAACCCAAACACAGATATATTTCACAAACAAGCGCTGGCTAGCTCAGTGCTCAGCCCCACCACAGATCAGCAATATATTAATGCGCTCCAAATATGACTTTTCTTCCTCATTAGAGAGCCTGCTGCTTGGTATGAACTCACCACACTCCTCCTGGATGGAGAAGTGTGTGTGTGTGTGTGTGTGTGTGTGTGTGTGTGTGTGTGTGTGTGTGTGTGTGTGTGTGTGTGTGTGTGTGTGTGTGTGTGTGTGTGTGTGTGTGTGTGTGTGTGTGTGTGTGTGTGTGTGTGTGTGTGTGTGTGTGTGTGCAAACGTTCGTGAAAGGCGCAGCTTGAAAGTCCATCGAGCTGAGCAGAGGTGTGTGTGTGTGTGGCCCTGATTCCATTGAATCCTATGAATTTTGGTATTACAGTAGCAAAACAGTATAAGACAAGTGTGTGTGCATGTATGGGTCCTATTTTGCATTTAGCATATGGTGTGTATACACTGAGAATACAAAACATTAGGAACTCGTTTCATGACATATACTGACCAGGTGAATCCAGGTGAAAGCTATGATCTCTTATTGATGTCACCTGTTAAATCCAATTCAATCAGTGTAGATGAAGGGGAGGAGACAGGTGAAATAAGGATGTTTAAACCTTGAAACAATTGTGACATGGATTGTGTATGTGTGCCATTCAAAGTGTCTTTCACACTCAACAGTTTCCCCATGTGTGTCACGTATGTTCCAACACCTAAAGGACATCCCCCAAATTGAGTCAACATGGGCCAACATCCTTGTGGAATGCTTTTGACACCTTGTAGAGTCCATGTCCCGAAGAATGGAGGCCACTCTGAGGGCAAAATGGGGTGCAACTCAATATTAGGAAGGTGTTCCTCTGCTTTGTACACTCAGTGTATATGGTGTGTTCATGGGGTGTTGTATAAAGACATCCACTGAAATTCCATCTATTGCTGCTGAAAACCAACAATAATGCATTTTTAAAAAGCATTGTCCACTGAAAAGTAAATACTTTTTAGACAGCCATATCTACAGTCGCACCAAAAGAGAAGCCTTGACTTTGTAACCCCGAAAGAGTGGAGGAAGAAGAATATCAAACAGAGTACGAAAGGAGACGTGTGCATTGTTAAATCTCCATCTGCTTCCAGACTGAACTCTGACACACTCAATCTGTTCTCCTCTCTCTTTTTCTTTCTTACTCTCTGTGTTGTTACTTTCACAGTCTAGCTTCTGGAGTAAGACTTTGTTGTGTACTCCGGTCATTCGTTCCAGTCTGTTTGTCTCGGGAGTAAGAAAAAGCATCCTAAATCACCACAACTTTACCTTTCTTTATTTGATTTTATAACCTTTTATACTGCATTTTCATGCATAACTACACTGAACAAAAATAAATGAATGCAACATGTAAAGTGATGGTCCCATGTTTCATGAGTTGAAATAAAAGATCCCAGAAATGTTCCATACACACAAAAAACTGATTTCTCTCAAATTTTGTGAACAAATTTGTTTACATCCCTGTTAGTGAGCATTTCTCCAAGTTAATCTCCAAGTTAATCCATCCACGTGACAGGTGTGGCATATCAAGAAGCTGATTAAACAGCATGATCATTACACGGGTGAACCTTGTGCTGGGGACAATAAAATGTGCCGTTTTGTCACGCAACAAAATACCACAGATGTCTCAAGTGTTGAGGGACCGTGCAATTGGCATGCTGACTGTAGGAATGTCCACCAGAGCTGTTACCAGAGAATGAATGTTAATTTCTCTACCATAAGCTGCCTCCATGTTGTTTTAGAGAATTTGGCAGTACATCCAATTGGCCTCGTGTATGGTGTTGTGTGGGCGAGTGGTTTACGGATGTGAACAGAGTGCCCCATGGTGGCGGTGGGGTTATGGTATGGGAAGGCATAAGCTACGGACAATGAATACAATTGCATTTTATCTATGGCAATTTGAATGCACAGAAATATCGTGACGAGATCATGACGCCCATTGTCGTGCCATTCATTCGTCGCCATCACCTCATGTTTCAGTATGATAATGCACGGTTCCGCGTTTCAAGGATCTGTACACAATTCCAGGAAGCTGAAAATGTCCCAGTTCTTCCATGGCCTGAATACTCACCAAACATGTCACCCATTGATCAGGTTAGGGATGCTCTGGATTGACGTGTAAAACAGCTTGTTCCAGTTCCCGCCATTATCCAGCAACTTCGCACAGCCATTGAAGAGGAGTGGGACAACATTCCACAGGCCAATCAACAGCCAGATCAACTCTTTGTGAAGGACATGTGTGACGCAAATGTTGGTCACACCAGATACTGACTGGTTTTCTGATCCACACCCCTACCCTTTTAAAGAATCTGTGACCAACAGACGCATATCTCTAATTCTAGTCATGTGAAATCCATAGATTAGGGCCTAATGAATTTATTTCAATTGACTGATTTCCTTATATGAACTATAACTCAGTAAAATCTTTGAAATTGTTGCATGTTGCGTGAATGTTTCTGTTCTGCATATATACTAGGGATGTCGGTGCCACCTGTTGAATGCTACCCCTGAAGTGCCTCCTTAACCTTAAAGAAAATGGCTCAAATGCTTGAAGATGCTAATGGGCACTGTTAAAACATGTCTAAGCTCTCCTCTCTGCATTCTAGGGTGCTGGTAACATAATGCTAAAATAAGCATGAGTGCAAGTAAGCATGAGTGTTTGAGCCATGTACAGTATTCCAGCCTACAGTAATTATGGATTATAGTAGTGTGGGTTTGCAGTGGTGGAAAAAGTACCCACTTGTCATGCTTGAGGAAAGATACCTTCATAGAAAAAGTGAAAGTCACTCAGTAATATACTACTTGAGTGAAAGTATTTGATTTTAAACATCAATATCAAAAGTAAATGTAGTCGCTAAAACATACTTAAGTATCAAAAGTCAAAGTCAAAGTACAAATCATTTCAAACTCCTTATATTAAGCAAACCAGTCAGCACCATTTTATTTTTGTTCTTTTTTATTTACTGATAACCAGGGCACACAAACACTCAGACATAATGTACAAACAAAGCATGTGTGTTTAGTGAGTTCGCCAGATCAGAGGCAGTAGGGATAACTGTCAAGTTGGAATAAATTAGTCGGGAGAAAGGCGCAGTAATGCGTAATAGTTTAAAAAGAAATTAAGCCAAAATGATGGCGCGCCGTGTAAAGGAACAAAGACCAAACAAACACGTAACAAAACACAGGGTTGAAACACAATGCACAATGAAAGTTCCAGAGGGATCCGTAACAATGACCAGGGATGTTCTCTTGAGAAATGCGTGAACTGAACCATTTTCAGTTGAATGCTAAGCATTCAAAATGTGACAAGTACTTTTGGGTGTCATTGAAAATGTATGGAGTAAAAAGTACATTATTCTCTTTAGGAATGTAGTGAAGTAAAAGTAGTCAAAAATATCAATATTAATGTAAAGTACAAATACCCCAAAAGTATTTTTACTTGAGTACTTTACACCACTGTGGGTATGACTGTGTTCACAGAGAGAGATCTGATGGGTAACAATAGTGTACCATACTGTGAGGATGTTTTTGAGATGGGAAATGAGGCCCAGTGCTGTCAGATATAGCCCTGGCATCTTTCCAATCTTGGGCTGACAGCAAAACCACCACGAGAACAGGCTTCTAAGTCAGAAAACAACGTTTCCTCAATTGTACAATGGAGAGCTAAACACACTGAAACATACTCTGTGTGTGAACTGCACACACTATTTGCGTTTACATAAGTTGTGGGTGCACTTGGTCTCTTACTTTGTGTTACTATCTCTGTTATTCTCTCAAAAAGATGGCGCCGGAAGAAATGGCAGCAGTTTATGGGCGCCCAATCAATTGGTTTCTGCAACCGTATCTTACTGCAAAAAAAAAAGAGGTTCTGGATATCAGGACAGCGATCACTCACCTCAAATTAGTCAAGCAGGATGCACAGGACATTCTCCGAACACCCGACAAGGCCAACATCCCAGTTATTAGCAATCCTGACTGGTTGCATCACTGACTTGTACGGCAATTGCTCAGCCTCCAACCACAAGGCACTACAGTGGGTAGTGCGTACAGCCCAGTACATCACTGGGGCTAAACTGCCTGCCATCCAGGACCTCTATACCAGGCTGTGTCAGAGGAAGGCCCTAAACATTTTCAAAGACCCCAGCTACCCCAGTTATAAACTGTTCTTTCTACTATCGCATGGCAAGCGGTATCGGGGTGCCAAGTCTAGGACAAAGCGGTTTCTCAACACTTTCTACCCCCCAAGCCATAAGACTTATGATCAGGTAAACAAATGGCTATCCGGACTATTTGCATTGTGTTCCCCCCAGCCTTTTACGCTGCTGCTACTCTCTGTTTATCATATATGCATAGTTACTTTAACTATACATTTATGTACATACTACCTCAATTGGCCCGACTAACCGGTGCTTGTATGTAGCCTCCCTACTGTTATAGCCTTGCAACTGTATATAGCCTTGCTACTGTTTCTTTTCACTGTCTTTTTACTGTTGTTTTTATTTCTTTACTTACTTATTGTTCACCTAATACCTTCTTTTACACTGTTGGTTAGAGCCTGTAAGTAAGCACTTCACTGTAAGCTGTTGTATTTGGCGCAAATACAATAAAAATGTAACTTTGATTTGTTTTGATTCCATTCTTTATGTTCTCTCTTGCTCTCAAATTTCTCTGAAAATGCTGTTTCATCTTTAGCTGTGGTCACCACAGTGCTTGGGAAGTAGATGGTATTCAAAACCATAAAAACTGTTGTTTTGGCTCAAACTGTGGTTTGGCTTTAGTTAGTTCAAATGGGTTGTACTGCAACATGCACCACCCCACTGGCTCTTAGCCTTCGTTGGAAGTGTTGAACTAAGGATGAACCTGGAGGGCGAAGAGAATACATACTCTGTAGTTGTGCTGTGTGTGAATGGTTGAGCCTCCACCAAGCCCTCAGTTTGATTGAGATTCTCCAGGGTTGTGTAAAACCATAGCAGACTATTTTATTGAGGAGCTCACTAACCCATTGGATAACTGCATTGGGTTTGGATGTGTTGTTCAGGGTTTGGATGTCTTGTTTGCTGAACACGGTGCTTGCTGAACACAGGAGCTAGATCGTGATACTCTGGAGGAACTGATGACAGGTTCTGGAATGAACTGGGACACAGACAAGACAGGGGGAAGGGCAGCATGTAGACAATTAGAGTGACAAAATTAACTCCAAGTGGTTACCTTTCCGGCGGCCCATTTCAATCTGTGGGTTGTGTAGCTTTAACCGTGGATGACCAAGAACCAGGTGGGAGTAAGGACAGTCGATTATGTGGAAACTGATCTTTTCCTGCTGGTTTCTAGAGAGACGTTGGATGAGGGATGGTTCTCTCACAGACACGGGCGAGGAGCTGTCTGTTGAGAGCGTTGGCATCGGGGAGTGAATCAAGTCGGACAGTGTCCAGGCCCAAATGGGTAACGACACCTCGGTCCAGGAAGCACCTGTCAACACCCGAATCGATGAGAGCAGACAGACGAAAAGCCTGGCTCTGCACCACAAGGTTGCCTTCAAGAAGGAGTCTGGGGGAAGATGGGCAGGCGATTTGGCTCAACAGTATGTCCCCCACTACTGCCGAGACTCCTTTTTTTCTGGACGCAGGGAACAAGTGGAGACAAAGTGACCAACCTGGTCACAGTATAGGCAGCTCCTAATGCAGATTTGCTGCTGCCTCTCCTCTGGAGAGAGATGGGAAAGGGATGCAGTAGGAGAAGGAGGACACGGTGCTGAAGCAAATGCAGACCAAGTGGTCGCAGACTTTCTTCATCTCCTCTGTGAATCTGGAGTAGGATAAGCAGATGGGGGACTGTCTCTCCCACACCGCCATGGGCCTGGAAAGCACTGCTCCACTGAGGCAGCCAATCAGAAAGGAAATCTTGACCCATTCGCTAGCATAAGAGTAGGGCTGTTGCTCAAATACTAGTGAACATTACTAGTGAACATTGTACTAAAAAGGCTCTGCAAGCTTAGAGTTTGCCATCGTAGCGCTCTGATCAAACGGCTCCTGGGGAGGAGAATTAGGACTTGTGAGCTCAGGGCGAAGGTTTGGCCCTGTAGGTCAAACAGGCTCTGTGAAAACTCCTTGATGTGCTCCAGAAGGGTTTTCAGGGCTTGGTCATGATGCTCTCGGTGCCTTGGCCGGCGAGGGTTTGGTGGAGAGGATCTGAGTCTTGGGTTCATGTCTTTGGCCAGATGTCTTGTTCGTGGAGGGAACAGGGAAACCCAAGAGCTTGACTCAGATGAGGAGACTGGGATGAATGTCTTTAATTGAAACACAGGGGAAGATGGAGTGCAGGTCAGGGGAAGCTCGGGGGGTTGCTGGAAACCAGGTGCGGAGGCTGAGGCTGGAGCGAGGGGGTTGGGACAGGGTGCAGGTCCGGGGGGAATGTCTTGGGAGCAGGAGTGTGGAATCCAGGGCAGAGTAGCAGGATGAGGAGAATTGGGACTGTAGACAGGGACCAAAGTCAGAGCGGGCAGAACTGTAGCAGAGTGGAAAACCTCGTCAGGCAATGAAAACAGGCACAACATGATAGCATAATCTAAATAGTAACAAGCGGCTAGAAACGTAGACAGACTAAGCAGAGATTACGATCTGGCAATGTTGAAGTGGCAGGACTGAGTATTTGTAGAGGTCTTGATCATGGAACAGGTTGCAGCTAGTGGGGATCTGCTCTGACTCCAGCACACCTGTCTCCACCCACACACACACACACACACACACACACACACACACACACACACACACACACACACACACACACACACACACACACACACACACACACACACACACACACACACACACACACACACAGAGTTAGGGGGAGGGAGAGTGCACTGGGGGAGTGGCGGCAGGTCAAGGAGACATAGTCTTGTTCAACGGCTTGTTCAGTAGGGGAATGTCTTGTGGTTTGGATGTCAGGTTTGAATGTCTTGTAACAGGGTTTGAATGTCTTGTTCAGTGTTTGGATGTCTTGTTCAGGGTTTGGTATCTTGCTTAGGGTTTGAATGTCTTGTTCAGGGTTTGGTATCTTGCTTAGGGTTTGAATGTCTTGTTCAGTGGTTTGGATGTCTTGTTCTTAGGGTTTGAATGTCTTGTTCAGGGTTTGAATGTCTTGTTCAGGTTTGAATGTCTTGTTCAGGGTTTGAATGTCTTGTTCAGGGTTTGAATGTCTTGTTCAGGGTTTGAATGTCTTGTTCAGGGTTTGAATGTCTTGTTCAGGGTTTGAATGTCTTGTTCAGGGTTTGAATGTCTTGTTCAGGGTTTGAATGTCTTGTTCAGGGTTTGAATGTCTTGTTCAGGGTTTGAATGTCTTGTTCAGGGTTTGAATGTCTTGTTCAGGGTTTGAATGTCTTGTTCAGGGTTTGGATGTCTTGTTTAGGGTTTGAATGTCTTGTTCAGGGTTTGAATGTCTTGTTCAGGGTTTGAATGTCTTGTTCAGGGTTTGGTATCTTGCTTAGGGTTTGAATGTCTTGTTCAGGGTTTGAATGTCTTGTTCAGGGTTTGAATGTCTTGTTCAGGGTTTGAATGTCTTGTTCAGGGTTTGAATGTCTTGTTCAGGGTTTGAATGTCTTGTTCAGTGTTTGGATGTCTTGTTTAGGGTTTGGATGCCTTGTTCAGGGTTTGGTATCTTGCTTAGGGTTTGAATGTCTTGTTCAGGGTTTGGTATCTTGCTTAGGGTTTGAATGTCTTGTTCAGGGGTTTTCTGTTTTGTTCAGGGTTTGGATATCTTTTTTAAGGGTTTGGATGTCTTGTTTAGGGTTTGGGTGCCTAGTTCAGGGTTTGGGTTCCTTTTTTGTAGTTTGGGGGCCTTGTTTAGGGGTTTGGATGTCTTGTTTTTCAAGATCTGACTCATAAAAGGAGAGCATATGTAGAGCATATCTAAGTCAAGAAAAGTACTCTGCATAAAACACGTACTCATTAAAATAAAAAATAGCTACTTGTTTTAAATAAATGTGAATTGGTTTTGTCAGTTGGATGTCAATTTCCCAGGCAGGCAGCTCTACCTCCGTCATCAGTCAGTGTTGGAAATGTCAGTGTACAAACAAACGCAGGGCATAATTACTTGGCTGAAAGTCAAATTGAGTCTAAAAATGATCAAATTCAATGTGCTTGCGGCTTCCTACTGCTTGAAGTTTGTAATTTTGATTAAAGTCTTGTCAAATTGCATCCAACCATTTGAATGTATATCAAGTTGGTGTCATAGCGAGGTGGAGAATTGTCAAATTTGACCTAGATAGAATATTCCTGGTGATGTGTTCCTTACGCTCTCCTGTTTTCTCTCTCTCTTTATCACTGCCAAACCTAATGCAGTTGTGTGGTTAATGCAATCTTTTTTCTCCTTCTCAGTGTTATTAACAGTCAGCTGTCTCTGGAAAAAGGAGTGAGGGAGGGATGGACGTGAGGTAGGGAGTGAAGGGGAGGGAGGGGTTGAGGTAGATAGGATGAGAGGAGGGGTGAAGTGTACATACCTGCTAATAGGGTCACTGCTCCTGGTCTTCAAAGCTGGCCCACCCACTAATTTTTCTTCTGGTTTATTAATAGTTATGTGTACCTTTTTGCTTTTAGCATTGGACAGACAGGTACAGGGGAGCTGTGTGTTGGGGGGCGTGCATGCACGTGTTTCTATGTGTGTGTGCGTACATGCTTGTGTGCATGCGGGTGTGTGCGTACGTGTGTATGATCATGTGAGCCTGTGTGCATGAGTGTGGACGTTAGGCTTGGGTGATATTCCGTTTATACTGCCTACCGGGGTATTTCGAAATACAGATGGTATTATTTTCAATACCGTGATTGTTTTAAATAATAATAATTTGTAGGAGGAATAACTGTAAGAAAGTATAACTATAAGAAACTAAGATGTGTCAAATAAATGATATCAAAGCTCAGGGCTCCAGCTATGCATTTGGTTGGCTAACTTGCTAGCTAAGTGACTAGATGTCAAGATCAAGCTTCTTGGTTACAGCAGAGACATTCAATCCCCTCCTTCATCAAGATCCCTGTTGACTATATAGTTCTGTGTTTAAAATAAATACAAATAATAATAATAACAAAATTGTGAAATGGCGCCACTTGTGTTCACATTTGGTAATACCGTATACCCCAGTATGGTATGTAAATGGTATGACAGTATGGAGATCGGGCTGTTGATGTGTGAATATTTGTGGTATTTTTATTTATTGCTTCATATAACCCAGCCAACCCCCATTGCTTTGCCCTCTTTGTGTGCTAGAGTGGTTGAAATCTAGAACTTGCTGATTCATTGGCAGTGATGTGATACGTCTCTCCACCCTTCTCACCTCTGACCTAAGCTTTGGACCACATCAGCTGTCACAAAGAGATGGATGAACAGCAGAGAGAAAAGAGAGATAGAGGGAGGGGAGCAGATAGATCAAAGCAGAGGCCTTGGATATACACTCCTACGCGCAGAGATGTTATATCACCTACCAATAATGCTAGTCCACACACACACACACACACACACACACACACACACACACACACACACACACACACACACACACACACACACACACACACACACACACACACACACACACACACACACACACACACACACACACACACACACACACACACACACACACACACTATGTGTGTCCTGAATGTGTCACAATGGGTGGGACAGCACTGCAGGAGGCTGGAGAAATGGCCTATCTACACCCATGGTTTTACAGTAACCCATGGCGATGAGGAGGGAGGGAGATGCTGATGAGCTCTGAAAGGCTGAAACATCTCCGCATGGTTCCTGCCAGGCACCACCCATCCCCTGCTCCCTAGGGAGACTGAGGGGATCCTGGGTCAGCCAGGCAGAGAGGTGGGGGTCCTGGTGTGGAGGCTGGGAGTTTACCCTCATATTATTCACTGGTTTTTATTCTTGCATACTGGGTGCCTACTGCATTAGTAAGAAACCTTGGTGTAAGATTAGAGTTTAGCAAGCCAATAATGAGAGTGAATCTCACCCTTCCTCCCTCCCTCACTCCCACACTCTCCACTGCTATATCAAAATGTCAAAGCTATTACAATGCCATTGGTCCAGAATGCTTTTAACCATACTTCCTCTCTGTCATTTAAAACATGCCCATCTATATAACCTCCTACACATGCATACACACACACACACACACACACACACACACACACACACACACACACACACACACACACACACACACACACACACACACACACACACACACACACACACACACACACACACACACACACACACACACACACACACACACACACACACACACACACACTAAGACACACACACTAAGACACACACACACTAAGACACACACACACACACTAAGACACACTGATTCAGTTCTTGGCCTCCCTTTCCCCTCTTCACTCAAATATGATTGTTTAAACAATATGACTGTTTACACCCTAATCACCCTATCCTCATCCCTCTGCCCCAATGGCCTGGTGTGCTGTGTTAATCAGGAAGTGAATGCATTTGGCTGACAGCACATCACTCGTGACCACCGCCACTGTTAGCATCCTGTGTGTCAGAAACATGGCAGGCCACGTCCAGCATTTAAAGAGCTGCTGGTGTCGGGATTTATGGGTGTAGTGTGAGTCGTCCTAATTGTGTGCCTCATCCCAGAGAGTGAGTTCTCTGTGTTAGTGTTCTTGGCGTGTCAGTGACGTGTATGTATCTGGCCTAGAGTGTCCCATGTACCTGACGTGGTCTGTACTGGTCTGTCAGACTCGGCAGTAGGGCTGGAACTTGCCAGGAAAATCACAATACGATATTATCACCATACTTACAGTACCAGTCAAACATTTGGACACCAGATACTCATTCAAGGGTTTCTCTTTATTTGTACTATTTTCTATATTGTAGAATAATAGTGAAGATGTCAAAACGATGAAATAACTCATGGAATCATGTCGTAACCCAGAAATTGTTAATCAAATGAAAACATATTTTGGATTATCCAAAGCAGACAGCCTTTTCCTTGATGACAGCTTTGCTCACTCTTGGGCCTCTCGGTGGTGGGGGCAGCTGTCTGATGGGCGAAATAGAGGGAACACTAAAGTAGGAAGCCACGACATTAGGATGGAGTCCCGTCATACTTGTCTGGGAGGGACATTTGGGCATGGCTGACCTGGGTGAACTGCTGAGTAGGCTGGGGGGCTGACTCGCTGGTACGACTTGTGGTAAGAGGCCCTCTGCTAGTTGGAGGTGAATCCTCTCGGGTGGTGTCGAGGCTGTGTAGGACCTCATTCAGTTGCGCCAGCTGATCGTGGTGTTGGCAGAGTAGATGTCCCTGTTCGCCGACCATCTCGGACATGTCGTTCTCTTCTGCTGCTTCCATATTTTGAGGCACTATTCTGTTACTGAGTGGGAGAAGGTGTGACAGACCATCAGTAGGCCTAATAACCACACATATTCAGAACTGTTAACCTGTTAAGTGGACCCTCTACTTTTTCGAACATTCTGTTAAAAATTGCGCAACATTTCAGCGCCCTGCTACTCATGCCAGGAATATAGTATATGCATAGTATTAGTATGTGTGGATAGCAAACACTCTGACGTTTCTAAAACTGGTTAACTCACGGCTGTGACTTTAACAGAGCGTGAGTTTCATCGA
>NC_060182.1:22770154-22780154 GCF_021184085.1 Oncorhynchus gorbuscha | reverse complement strand
TCCCTCCTCACCACCCATCCCTCCTCACCACCCATCCCCTCCTCACTACCCATCCCCTCCTCCTCACCACCCATCCCCCCTCCTCACCACCCATCCCCCCCTCCTCACCACCCATCCCCCCTCACCATCACTACCCATCCCCTCCTCACCACCCATCCCCTCCTCACTACCACCATCCCATCCCCTCCTCACTACCCATCCCCTCACCACCCATCCCATCCCCTCCTCACTACCCATCCCCTCCACACTACCCATCCCCTCCTCACTACCCATCCCCTCCTCACTACCCATCCCCCCCATCCTCACCACCCATCCCCTCCTCACTACCCATCCCCTCCTCACTACCCATCCTCCCCCCTCACCACCCATCCCCCTCACCATCCATCCCTCCACACTACCTATCCCCTCCTCACCACCCATCCCCTCCTCACTCCCATCCCCTCCTCACCGACCCATCCCCTCACTCACTACCCATCCCCTCCTCACTACCCATCCCCTCCTCACCACCCATCTCCTCCTCACCACCCATCTCCTCCTCACTCCCATCCCCTCCACACTAACCATCCACTACCCATCCCCTCACACTACCTACCCCTCCTCACCACCCATCCCTTCCTCACTACCGATCCCCCCTCACTACCCATCCCCTCCTCACTACCCATCCCCTCCTCACCACCCATCCCCCCATCCTCACCGCCCATCCCCCCATCCCCTCCTCACTACCCATCCTCCTCCTCACCACCCATCCCCTCCTCACCATCCATCCCCTCCACACTACCTACCCCTCCTCACCACCCATCCCCTCCTCACTACCCATCCCCCCCTCCTCACTACCCATCCCCTCCTCACTACCCATCCCCTCCTCACTACCCATCCCCTCTTCACCACCCATCCCCTCCTCACTACCCATCTCCTCCTCACCCCCCCCTCACCCATCCCCCCTCACTACCCATCACCCATCCTCACCCTCCTCACTACCCATCCCCTCCACACTACCCATCCCCTCCTCACCACCCATCCCTCCTCACTACCCATCCCCTCCTCACCATCCATCCCCTCCTCACCACCCATCCCCTCCTCACTATCCATCCCCTCCTCACCACCCATCCCCCCTCACTCCCATCCCCTCCCCTCCCCTCCACACTACCCATCCCCTCCTCACTACCCATCCCCTCACTACCCACCCATCCCCTCCTCACCACCCATCCCCTCCTCACCACCCATCCCCCCTCACTACCCATCCCCCCTCACTACCCATCCCCTCACTACCCATCCCCTCTACCCATCCCCTCTCACCACCCATCCCCTCCTCACTACCCATCTCCTCCTCACCACCCATCCCCCCTCACTACCCATCCCCTCCTCACTACCCATCCCCTCACACTAACCATCCCCTCCACACTACCTACCCCCTCACCACCCATCCCCCCTCACTACCCATCCCCTCCTCACTACCCATCCCCTCCTCACTACCCATCCCCTCTTCACCACCCATCCCCTCCTCACTACCCATCTCCTCCTCACCACCCATCCCCCCTCACTACCCATCCCCTCCTCACTACCCATCCCCTCCACACTAACCATCCCCTCCACACTACCTACCCCCTCACCACCCATCCCCCCTCACTACCCATCCCCTCCTCACTACCCATCCCCTCCACACTAACCATCCCCTCCACACTACCTACCCCTCCTCACCACCCATCCCCTCCTCACTACCGATCCCCCTCACTACCCATCCCCTCCTCACTACCCATCCCCTCCTCACTACCCATCCCCTCCTCACCGCCCATCCCCCCTCACTACACATCCCCTCCTCACTACCCATCCCCTCCTCACCACCCATCCCCCTCACCATCCATCCCCTCCACACTACCTACCACTCCTCACCACCCATCCCCTCCTCACTACCGACCCCCCCTCACTACCCATCCCCTCCTCACTACCCATCCCCTCCTCACCACCCATCTCCTCCTCACCACTCATCTCCTCCTCACTACCCATCCCCTCCACACTAACCATCCCCTCCACACTACCTACCCCTCCTCACCACCCATCCCTTCCTCACTACCGATCCCCCCTCACTACCCATCCCCTCCTCACTACCCATCCCCTCCTCACTACCCATCCCCTCCTCACCGCCCATCCCCCCTCACTACCCATCCTCTCCTCACCACCCATCCCCCCTCACCATCCATCCCCTCCACACTACCTACCCCTCCTCACCACCCATCCCCTCCTCACTACCCATCCCCCCTCACTACCCATCCCCTCCTCACTACCCATCCCCTCCTCACTACCCATCCCCTCTTCACCACCCATCCCCTCCTCACTACCCATCTCCTCCTCACCACCCATCCCCCCTCACTACCCATCCCCTCCTCACTACCCATCCCCTCCACACTAACCATCCCCTCCACACTACCTACCCCTCCTCACCACCCATCCCCTCCTCACTACCGATCCCCCCCTCACTACCCTTCCCTCCTCACTACCCATCCCCTCCTCACTACCCATCCCCTCCTCACCGCCCATCCTCCCCTCACTACCCATCCCCTCCTCACTACCCATCCCCTCCTCACCACCCATCCCCCCTCACCATCCATCCCCTCCACACTACCTACCACTCCTCACCACCCATCCCATCCTCACTACCGACCCCCCTCACTACCCATCCCCTCCTCACTACCCATCCCCTCCTCACCACCCATCTCCTCCTCACCACCCATCCCCCTCACTACCCATCCCCTCCTCACTACCCATCCCCTCCACACTACCCATCCCCTCCACACTACCTACCCCTCCTCACCACCCATCCCCTCCTCACTACCGATCCCCCCCTCACTACCCATCCCCTCCTCACTACCCATCCCTCCTCACCACCCATCCCCCCTCACTACCCATCCCCTCCTCACTACCCATCCCCTCCTCACTACCCATCCCCTCCTCACCACCCATCCCCCCTCACCATCCATCCAACCCCCTACCCATACCATCCTCACTACCCATACCCACCTCACTACCATACCCTCCTCACCACCCATCCCCTTCTCACCACCCATCCCCTCCTCACCACCCACCCCCTCACTACCCATCCCCTCCTCACCACCCATCCCCTCCTCACCACCCATCCCCTCCTCACCACCCATCCCCTCCTCACTACCCATCCCCTCCACACTACCTACCCCTCCTCACCACGCATCCCCTCCTCACCACCCATCCCCTCCTCACCACCCATCCCCTCCTCACCACCCATCCCCCTCCTCACCACCCATCCCCCTCCTCACCACCCATCCCCTCCTCACCACCCATCCCCTCCTCACCACCCATCTCCTCCTCACCACCCATCCCCCCTCACGACCCATCCCCTCCTCACTACCCATCCCCCTCACCACCCATCCCCCCTCACTACCCATCCCCCTCACTACCCATCCCCCTCACTACCCATCCCCCTCCTCACCACCCATCCCTCCCCTCACCACCCATCCCCTCCTCACCACCCATCCCCTCCTCACCACCCATCCCTTCCTCACTACCCATCCCCTCCTCACTACCCATCCCCTCCTCAGTACCCATCCCCTCCTCACTACCCATCCCCTCCTCACCACCCATCCCCTCCTCACTACCCATCTCCTCCTCACCATCCATCCCCTCCTCACCACCACCCATCCCCTCCTCAGTATCCATCCCCTCCTCACCACCCATCCCCTCCTCACTACCCATCCCCTCCACACTACCCATCCCCTCCACACTACCCATCCCCTCCTCACCACCCATCCCCTCCTCACCACCCATCCCCTCCTCACCACCCATCCCCCCCTCACTACCCATCCCCTCCTCACTACCCATCCCCCTCCTCAACACCCATCCCTCCCCTCACCACCCATCCCCACCTCACCACCCATCCCCTCCTCACTACCCATACCTTCCTCACTACCCATCCCCTCCTCACTACCCATCCCCTCCTCACCCTCCATCCCCTCCTCACCACCCATCCCCACCTCACCATCCATCCCCTCCTCACCACCCATCCCCTCCTCACTACCCATCCCCTCCTCACCCTCCATCCCCTCCTCACCACCCATCCCCATCTCACCATCCATCCCCTCCTCTCCACCAACCATCCCCTCCTCACCACCCATCCCCTCCTCACCACCCATCCCCACCTCACCATCCATCCCCTCCTCACCACCCATCCCCTCCTCACCACCCATCCCCACCTCACCACCCATCCCCTCCTCACTACCCATACCTTCCTCACTACCCATCCCCTCCTCACTACCCATCCCCTCCTCACCCTCCATCCCCTCCTCACCACCCATCCCCACCTCACTACCCATCCCCTCCTCACTACCCATCCCCTCCTCACCACCCATCCCCTCCTCACCACCCATCCCCACCTCACCATCCATCCCCTCCTCACCACCCATCCCCACCTCACCACCCATCCCCTCCTCACCATCCATCCCCTCCTCACCACCCATCCCCACCTCACCACCCATCCCCACCTCACCATCCATCCCCTCCTCTCCACCAACCATCCCCTCCTTACCATCCATCCCCTCCTAACCATCCATCCCCTCCTCACCATCCATCCCCTCCTCACCATCCATCCGCTCCCCACCACCCATCCCCACCTCACCATCCATCCCCTCCTCCTCACCATCCATCCCCTCCTCCTCACCACCCATCCCCTCCTCACCACCCATCCCCTCCTCACCACCCATCCCCACCTCACCATCCATCCCCTCCTCACCATCCATCCCCTCCTCACTACCCATCCCCTCCTCACTACCCATCCCCACCTCACCACCCATCCCCTCACCACCCATCCCCTCCTCACCACCATCCATCCCCTCCTCACCAACCATCCCCTCCTCACCATCCATCCCCTCCTCAGCACCCATCCCCTCCTCAGTACCCATCCCCTCCTCACTACCCATCCCCTCCTCACCATCCATCCCCTCCTCACCACCCATCCCCTCCTCACCACCCATCCCCTCCTCACCACCCATCCCCACCTCACCATCCATCCCCTCCTCACCACCCATCCCCACCTCACCATCCATCCCCTCCTCCTCACCAACCATCCCCTCCTCACCACCCATCCCCACCTCACCATCCATCCCTCCTCACCACCCATCCCCTCCTCACCATCCATCCCCTCCTCACCACCCATCCCCACCTCACCATCCATCCCCTCCTCCTCACCAACCATCCCCTCCTCACCACCCATCCCCACCTCACCATCCATCCCCTCCTCACCACCCATCCCCTCCTCACCACCCATCCCCACCTCACCACCCATCCCCACCTCACCATCCATCCCCTCCTCACCACCCATCCCCTCCTCACCACCCATCCCCTCCTCACCACCCATCCCCTCCTCACCACCCATCCCCTCCTCCTCACCAACCAACCCCTCCTCCTCACCAACCATCCCCTCCTCCTCACCAACCATCCCCCTCCTCACCAACCATCCCCTCCTCACCACCCATCCCCTCCTCACCACCCATCCCCTCCTCACCACCCATCCCTTCCTCACCACCCATCCCCTCCTCACCACCCATCCCCACCTCACCATCCATCCCCTCCTCCTCACCAACCATCCCCCCTCCTCACCAACCATCCCCTCCTCCTCACCAACCATCCCCTCCTCACCACCCATCCCCTCCTCACCACCCATCCCCTCCTCACCACCCATCCCTTCCTCACCACCCATCCCCTCCTCACCACCCATCCCCACCTCACCATCCATCCCCTTCTCACCACCCATCCCCTCCTCACCACACATCCCCACCTCACCATCCATCCCCTCCTCCTCACCATCCATCCCCTCCTCCTCACCATCCATCCCCTCCTCCTCACCATCCATCCCCTCCTCCTCACCAACCATCCCCTCCTCACCACCCATCCCCTCCTCACCACCCATCCCCTCCTCACCACCACCCATCCCCTCCTCACCACCACCCATCCCTTCCCCACCACCCATCCCTTCCCCACCACCCATCCCCTCCTCACCACTCATCCCCTCCTCACCACCATCCATCCCCTCCTCACCATCCATCCCCTCCTCACCACCACCCATCCCCTCCTCACCACCACCCATCCCCTCACCACCACCCATCCCCACCTCACCATCCATCCCCTCCTCCTCACCACCATCCCCTCCTCACCACCCATCCCCTCCTCACTACCCATCCCCTCCTTACTACCCATCCCCTCCTTACTACCCATCCCCTCCTCACCATCCATCCCCTCCTCAGCACCCATCCCCTCCTCACCACCCATCCCCTCCTCAGCACCACCCATCCCCTCCTCACCACCCATCCCCTCCTCACCACCATCCCCTCCTCACCACCCATCCCCTCCTCTCTACCCATCCCCTCTTACCACCCATCCGCTCCTCACCACCCATCCCCTCCTCAGCACCCATCCCCTCACCACCCATCCCCCACCATCCATCCCCTCCCCTCTACCCATCCCCTCCTCAGTACCCATCCCCTCCTCAGCACCCATCCCCTCCTCAGTACCCATCCCCTCCTCAGCACCCATCCCCCCTCACCACCCATCCCCCATCATCCATCCCCTCCCCTCTACCCATCCCCTCCTCACCACCCATCCCCCCACCATCCATCCCCTCCCCTCTACCCATCCCCTCCTCAGTACCCATCCCCTCCTCAGTACCCATCCCCTCCTCAGTACCCATCCCCTCCTCAGTACCCATCCCCTCCTCAGCACCCATCCCCTCCTCAGCACCCATCCCCCCTCACCACTCATCCCCCCACCATCCATCCCCTCCCCTCTACCCATCCCCTCCTCAGTACCCATCCCCTCCTCAGTACCCATCCCCTCCTCAGTACCCATCCCCTCCTCAGTACCCATCCCCTCCTCAGTACCCATCCCCTCCTCAGTACCCATCCCCTCCTCAGCACCCATCCCCTCCTCACCCTCTCATCAAATCCCAGCTCAGCTTCAGCGACAGGCAGCCATGGTGCCCATCAGGCTGTCAGCTGGTCAAAGAGCATAATTAATTTGTTTAATTTCATATCTTTTCATTTAGCCATCGCCCTGGCCAGGGCAACAGGATGTCAAAGATATCCAATAAATGTCATGCGTTGGCTATTTGGAGGAGCGGTGCCCTGTGAGAGAGGAGGGAGGGAGAGAGGGGAGAAGGAGGCTGAAGGAGAGGGTGGGGACAGAGAACATTAGCACCTTTCATAGATTTAATGTATTTATATCAGGACGTAATGGAGTGTTGCTAATAAAAAAAGCAATTTCCTGAATAATTTTTGCCAACTGATTATACAGCTTCATTTCAGCTATAGAGGGCTCATGATAACATCGCCAACAAACCTGTTATGGTGGAAATGGGAAGTGACATAAAGTTGAGTGCCGTGACCTCATCTGGGCCTGTCAGGTTTTTAAGGAGCTCGCTGGCACTGCGATGGAAATATGAATTAATCTGGGTCCTCTTCACTGTGTGTGTGTTTGTTTGTGTGTCATTGTGTGTGTGTGTGTGTGTCATTGTGTGTGTGTGTCTCATTGTGTGTCATTGTGTGTGTGTCATTGTGCGTCATTGTGTGTGTGTGTGTCATTGTGTGCGTGTGTGTGTGTGTGTGTGCGTGCATGTTCTACAGTCTGCCCGGAGCTGATGGGTCTCCTGCTGCCAAATGTTTGATCATTAAGAAGCCGTTGATGGGATCAAGCCTAACCCTATCCAGCATGTCTCTAATGTTCTCCAATCCTGCTAGAACTCAGCAGGCCATAGGGACAATCTCCATTGCATACTCCTCGCGTCCTCTCTCCTCACCTCCTTCTCAAAAACCATTGGATGAGAAATTCATCCAATGGTTCATCCCAATGCATTCATCCAAATTCATCCCTCTGACCTTCTCCTCCAATGGGTTTTGAGAAGAAGACGAGGAGAGAGGTCGCGAGGAGTATGCAATGGAGATTCTCCCTAAGACTCATTGCCACTTTCATCGTTTTGGGGCTATGTGGCTGTTGCTAGTTTTCCTTTTTGGTGACTTTTATTGCCTGTTTGAGTGTGTTATTTTAACGTTTCAGCTTCACAATGAAATGTCACTTCCTGTAGAACACCAACATGACCTCAGAGAACTAGCCCACTCCTGAAACACACATCACACTGTGTAAACAGTGTCCTATTTTACCTTTTGATGGAATGGATATGATTTTCTATCTAGTGTGAGAAGGTTGTTCTTTAAATCCACAGCACTACATATGAATATTTGGTTAATCATTATCAGTGTGTTGATAGATATCATTGGGCAAGTGTTTATAAAGCTGTGATTTAGGGTTAGCTTTTGCGTATTTCAGCTGTTGAGTATGAAATATGTGTTACTAATATAACCAGGCATTGGGCATATGGATGTACTGTATGCTTGCATTTCAGGGTGAAACTATTTTGTGTGTGATATTGAAGGTTATTGACTGTGCGTCTCTGTGTGTTTACATGTGTTTCTCTGCTTCCACACAGCCCAAAACGATCTGAGGCCACTGCACACCCCATGACGACGTTTCACACATTGTACAAAAAGAAAAGGGTCCCTGGAGTGGGAACGTGTGAAAAAGTCATGAGTAGAATGACCTCTTACTCGTAACTTAACAACCATTCAACTCCAATCAATTCTCCTCAGCAGCAGCACAGCCCCAACGCACCTCGAGTAGAGCCCGTCTGTATGCTACTAACTTCCCTTTGAATTCATGGACTAGAAGAGGCAGAGAGACAGTGCAGTCGCAGGCCTGTTAGGCCCAATGACACGTTCAAACAAAATGTACTAAATGAGAGCTATGTTCACACTGGTCACTGCATTTCTGTTCGGGGTATGGGGGTGGAGTTCGGGGCTCGGGGGAGGTTAAACACAGGTCTGTCTCCAGTGGAGGGGCTTAGTGCTTAGGCGTGACGTTGGTGTGTGCATTTCACGCTACGTTTCCTCTCAATTTCAGACTGGGTGGACTGTGGTACACTATGAATCAGGCTTGGAGAGAAGAGGGGATAGAGGGAAGCCTCAGCTAATGTCCAGACACCTGTAAATTAATTCCCACGGATCTATCCAAAATAACACCTACAGGGATCTATCCAAAATAACACCTCCAGGGATCTATCCAAAATAACACCTCCAGGGATCTATCCAAAATAACACCTCCAGGGATCTATCCAAAATAACACCACCAGGGATCTATCCAAAATAACACCACCAGGTATCTATCCAAGGGATCTATCCAAAATAACACCTCCAGGGATCTATCCAAAATAACACCACCAGGTATCTATCCAAGGGATCTATCCAAAATAACACCTCCAGGGATCTATCCAAAATAACACCTCCAGGGATCTATCCAAAATAACACCTCCAGGGATCTATCCAAAATAACACCTCCAGGGATCTATCCAAGGGATCTATCCAAAATAACACCTCCAGGGATCTATCCAAAATAACACCTCCAGGGATCTATCCAAAATAACACCTCCAGGGATCTATCCAAAATAACACCACCAGGGATCTATCCAAAATAACACCACCAGGTATCTATCCAAGGGATCTATCCAAAATAACACCTCCAGGGATCTATCCAAAATAACACCACCAGGTATCTATCCAAGGGATCTATCCAAAATAACACCTCCAGGGATCTATCCAAAATAACACCACCAGGTATCTATCCAAGGGATCTATCCAAAATAACACCTCCAGGGATCTATCCAAAATAACACCTCCAGGGATCTATCCAAAATAACACCTCCAGGGATCTATCCAAGGGATCTATCCAAAATAACACCTCCAGGGATCTATCCAAAATAACACCTCCAGGGATATATCCAAAATAACACCTCCAGGGATCTATCCAAAATAACACCTCCAGGGATCTATCCAAAATAACACCTCCATGGATCTATCCAAAATAACACCTCCAGGGATCTATCCAAGGGATCTATCCATTTAACATTTACATTTAAGTCATTTAGCAGACGCTC
>NC_060182.1:22707654-22760154 GCF_021184085.1 Oncorhynchus gorbuscha | reverse complement strand
AGTACACTTTTTTATCAAATGGAATAGTTTTGAAATGTGCCTTGTCCCCATATATAAAGTACACTTTATAATCAAATTGAATAGTTTTGAAATGTGCCTTGTCTCCACATTTAAAGTACACTTTATAATCAAATTGAATAGTTTTGAAATGTGCCTTGTCCCCACATATAAAGTACACTTTATAATCAAATGGAATAGTTTTGAAATGTGTCTTGTCCCCACATATAAAGTACACTTTATAATCAAGTGGAATAGTTTTGAAATGTGCCTTGTCCCCACATATAAAGTACACTTTATAATCAAGTGGAATAGTTTTGTAATGTGCCTTGTCCCCACATATAAAGTACACTTTATAATCAAATGGAATAGTTTTGAAATGTGCCTTGTCCCCACATTTAAAGTACACTTTATAATCAAATTGAATAGTTTTGAAATGTGCCTTGTCCCCACATATAAAGTACAATTTATAATCAAATTGAATAGTTTTGAAATGTGCCTTGTCCCCACATATAAAGTACAATTTATAATCAAATTGAATAGTTTTGAAATGTGCCTTGTCCCAACATTTAAAGTACACTTTATAATAAAATGGACACCAAAGTAAAATAAAATACATGCTACTGCACATACTGTGTCTATCAAACTGCCTACCACACACAGGTGCACACACACACACACACACACACACACACACACACACACACACACACACACACACACACACACACACACACACACACACACACACACACACACACACACACACACACACACACACACACACACACACACACACACACACACACACACACACACACACACACATTCCACCTGTGCTCATGTCTCCTGGGTACAAGCTAACTGTAGCAGAAAGAGATAGGAGACTGACGCTAGTTTTCTACCTCGCAGCAGAGAAGTATGCTCTCTCGCGCTCTCAAATCCCACACTCGCTATTTAACACACGACATCTGTCTACATTCACTCTACCCCCTCTCTCACACACACACACACACACACACACACACACACACACACACACACACACACACACACACACACACACACACACACACACACACACACACACACACACACACACACACACACACACACACACACACACACACACACACACACACACACACCCCAGCTCTGCACACCTTATCAGCAAGCAAACACTGAGTTGTCTCATCGACTGCAGATGGGGGGGAATATCACCTTCTGCCTTGACCCCTTTCACTCTTCTCTGAGTTTAAAATGGAATACCTTTGAAATGTGCCTTGTTCCCAAAGGATTAGCAAACCAAACTGTACATCTAAAGTACATTTTGAACAGTTCAATACACGTTATAGTCAAACGGACACAACACTACTCTTCTCACTCCTCCCTTCTTCCACCACCCAACTCTTCATGCCGGGCATGTCTGTATTGATGCACTGTAGTTGGCAGTCTGCAGGCGAGTCCCATCCACCCACCCACCCGCCAGCTAGCAGTCCAGGGTCAGGCTAGAAAATCAATGGCTCCCATCGCTGCTCTCCCCTGGTAGCTTCCCCAGCAGGAGACTGTCCTGTTTATGACTTAATCATGGCTCCGTCCTGAATTATTAACAAAGTCCACCTTTATAATTCACTCTGCCTCTCCCAGGAGAATGAGTTATTATGTAGAGTTGATGTGCTATAGTGCTACAGTTCTACAGTGCTACAGTGTGCTACAATGTGCTACAGTGCTACAATGTGCTACAGTGTGCTACAGTGCTATAGTGTGCTACAATGTTACAGGGGTACAGTGCCAGAGTGCTACAGTGTGCTACAGTGCTAGTGTGCTACAGTGAGCTACAGTGATACAGTGTACTACAGTTATACAGTGTTACAGTGATACAGTGTGCTAGTGTGCTACAGTGCTAGTATGATACAGTGTGCTACCGTGTTACAATGCTACAGTTTTGTACAGTGCTACAGTGTGATACAGTGTGCTACCATGTTAGTGCTACAGTGTGCTACGGTGTTCTACAGTGTGCTACAGTGTTACAGTGCTACAGTGTGCTACAGTGCAACAGTGTGCTACAGTGGGTTACAGTGTGCTACAATGCTATTGTGTGCTAAAGTGCTACAGTGCTACAGTGTTAGTGTTACAATGCTACAGTGTGCTACTGTAGGTTTTGGATCATGTCAAGTGGTAGGAGGGTATTGCTGAAGTGGAAGTGATGGTTTTATGGATGCTGCTCCAGGAGACTGGAAGGCAAATGATGTCTGGGTTTTTCTTAGTTACTAGTGTGCTACAGTGCTACAGTGTGCTACAGTGATACAGTGTTGCAGTGTGATATAGTGCTACAGTGTGCTACAGTGTGCTACAATGTTTCAGTGCTACAGTGTGTTATAGTGTGCTACAGTGCTACAGTGTGCTGCCGTGCTACAGTGCACTACAGTGATACAGTGCTGCAGTGGGCTACAGTGCTACAGTGTGACAGTGCTACATGTGCTACAGTGATACAGTGTGCTACAGTTTTACAGTGTGCTACAGTGGTACAGTGTGCTACAGTTATACAGTGCTACAGTGTGCTACAGTGTGCTACAATGTTACAGTGCTACAGGGGTAGAGTGCCACAGTATGCTACAGTGTGCTACAGCGCTAGTGTGCTACAGTGCTACAGTGTGCTAGTGTGCTACAGTGAGCTACAGTGATACAGTGTGCTACAGTTATACAGTGTTCTACAGTGATACAGTGATACAGGGATACAGTGTGCTACAGTGCTACAGTGTTACAGTGTTACGGTGTTACAATGCTAGTATGCTACAGTGTGCTACAGTGCTACAGTGTGCTACAGTGTGCTAGTATGCTACAATGTTACGGTGCTACAGTGTTACAGTGTTACGGTGTTACAGTGCTAGTATGCTACAGTGTGCTACAGTGTGCTAGTATGCTACAGTGTTACAGTGCTACAGTGTGCTACAGTGTGCTACCATGTGCTCGAGTGTTAGAGTGTGCTATTGCTGAAGTGGAGTGATGGTTTTATGGATGCTGCTCCAGGAGACTGGAAGGCAAATGATGTCTGGGTTTTTCTTAGTTGAGTCTGACTTTCGGTGTCAAGGCTGTGACTGTTGATTTTGAGGGGGAGTTAAGAAGGATTTTTGAGCGGGTGAAGAGAGCGATGGACATGCTGCATAGACAGCTGGCTTATTTCTGTAAATAAGTGATGTTTCATTTTATATTTCATAGCGTAGGTCAAAATGCATCTGATTATTAGAACGATATGTCACATGACATCAACGACAAGTAGAAGATCAGATCACTATATGTACCTGTAACAACTTGTTACTACTGGTCACATTAGTGCCATGAGCTGTCCCATGTCCACACAGGTGTCATTCACATGCATGGATAGATATTACTACCTTCACTTACATTTAAGACGATAGACAGGACTGTGTCTTTATTAAGTGATGTTGTCAGTGATAAGTATGAGGATGTATGTACACTACTGTATCACGTTCTGGGTTTATTAAGCTGAATGAAGATGTAGCACACTCTACACATAGCAGTTGCAACAGAAGTGTCACTTACCCAATTAATACAAACACACACACATGCACATAAACCTGCGGTTTAAAATAGAGAGGAGCATCAACATGAGAGAGAGAGAGAGAGAGAGAGAGAGAGAGAGAGAGAGAGAGAGAGAGAGAGAGAGAGAGAGAGAGAGAGAGAGAGAGAGAGAGAGAGAGAGAGAGAGAGAGAGAGAGAGAGAGAGAGAGAGAGAGAGAGAGAGAGAGAGAGAGAGAGTGTATGTTCCTGCCTTTCCCCAGCTGTCACTTCTACCCTGCTGTAACCAGGAGAGGCAGGCTAATTGAATCCTAAACCGTTTTCTCCTTCTGCTCATCGCTCTCCTTCTCTACACCCCCCTCTCTTTTTGTTCCCTTCTCTGCTGTCTACATCCCTCTTTTTTTTCTCCACATCGCACTTTTTTTCTCCCTAAACACAATTCCTTGTGTCCCTTGGAATTCAAGTGTGAATATCCTCAAGATTCCATAGGATCATACAGTGTTTATGTAGCATTCTGTGGAGCTACCATGACTCAGCATCAGCCTAACTTGACTTAAAGGTCAGAGCACTAACCAAACCAGAATGATGCCTTCAGCAATAAAATAAAGCAGATGAATAAGTCAAATCAATGGTAGTAATTGATTGTCTGCTTCCTAGTATCGCAACAAGCAAAGCTTAGCGTGTTAAGGGCAATTTTCCAATAGTGGCCTTTTCTCAAGGCAGGAAAATAAAGCAGTCTAGAATGAGAGCTCTATGAATACTAAGTGCACTTGGGGTTTTGGTCTTGGTACTGGGCCCTGTGTGAAAGTGGAATACCACCGGCATAGCTACCAGGACTAGTCCGCTGGCTCAGATCACACTGACTTGGTAATATAGTCTGTGTGTGTTTGTGCGTGCGTGCACATGCTTCCATGCACTTCCAATGGAATCTAAGCCTTATTAGTATGTCCCAATGTCGTGTTTTTTAAAATGATTCTTTAAAAAGCTTACGACAGGGGCCAAGTGGTCCCTGTAGGATCCCACTGAATATCTAATGAAATTACATGCTTTAGTATGTCCCCAGCCAGCCAGTCAGTCAGCCAGACAGTCAGTCACTCAGTGATTCATTCATAGATCGTTGGGGAAGCTGTCAGTCACACTGTGGCCTGCCTGTCATCTAATTGGGCCTTGTCACACCCTCTCTCCCTTTGTTGCACCCTTTCTCTCAACACCCTCTCTAAGCTCAGGCTGAGTGAAATCAACAATATAAAATAACAGTAAACATTACACTCACAAAACTTCCAAAGGAATTGAGACATTTTACATTTTCAAACTCTCAAAATGTTTTATATTTTTGACATTTTGTCAGGAAATGCAGCTCTGTCTCAGGTTTTCCTGTGGTGCAGTGGTTGCATAGCCTTTCCTCTACAGGGAGCCAGTGTGAGAAGCTGTTTGAGAGAATGCCAAGAGTGTGCAAAGCTGTCATCAAGGCAAAGGGTGGCTACTTTGAAGAATATCAAATATAAAATATATTTTGATTTGTTAAACACTTTTTTGGTTACTACATGATTCCATATGTGTTATTTAATAGTTTTGATATCTTCACTATTATTCTACAATGTAGAACATAGTAATCTAAAGAAAAACCCTGGAATGAATAGGTGTGTCCAAACTGCTAGATTGATGCTTTCTTGACTGTGAGTGGATGTGGTATCCAGAAAGTTATCTAAGAATATTTGGATATTTCTGTTGCTGGTTTCTTTCTCTCTGCCTGTCTTTCTCTCTCCCTGTCTTTCTCTCTCCCTCTCTCTAAATTCAATTCAAGGGGCTTTATTGGCATGGGAAACGTATGATAATGTTGCCGAAGCAAGTGAAGTATACAAATGTGAAATAAACAATAAAAATGAACAGTAAACATTACACTCACAGAAGTTCCAAAATAATAAAGAAATTATGACAAGACAAAATGTCACATTATGAATATATACATTTTTTGGAACACCATTATTTTGGTCTTACTGTGATTTACTGTCAGGGCCCAGGTCTGGCAGAATCTGTGCAGAATATCTAGGTGCTGCTGTAGGCTCTCCTTGGTTGGTGACAGAAGCACCAGATCATCAGTAAACAGTAGACATTTGACTTCAGATTCTAGTAGGGTGAGGCCGGGTGCTCTCCCTGTCTCTCTCTCTGGCTCACTCTCTCCCTGTCTCTCTCTCCCTGTCTCCCTCTCTCTCTCTCTCTCTCTCTCTCTCTCTCTCTCTCTCTCTCTCTCTCTCTCTCTCTCTCTCACTCTCTCCACTCTCTCTCTCTCTCCTGTCTCTCTCTCTCTCTCTCTCTCTCTCTCTCTCTCTCTCACTCTCTCCCTGTCTCTCTCCATCTCTCTCTCTCTCTCTCTCTCTCTGTTTCTCTCTCTCTGTTTCTCTCTCTCTGTTTCTCTCTATCTCTCTCTCTCTCTGTTTCTCTCTCTCTCTCTCTCTCTCTCTCTCTCTCTCTCTCTCTCTCTCTCTCTCTCTCTCTCTCTCTCTCTCTCTCTCTCTCCATCTCTCTCACTCTCTCTCACTCTCTCCCTGTCTCTCTCCATCTCTCTCCATCTCTCTCACTCTCTCTCACTCTCTCCCTGTCTCTCTCCATCTCTCTCTCTCTCTCTCTCTCTCTCTCTCTCTCTCTCTCTCTCTCTCTCCATCTCTCTCACTCTCTCTCACTCTCTCTCACTCTCTCCCTGTCTCTCTCCATCTCTCTCTCTCTCTCTCTCTCTCTCTCTCTCTCTCTCTCTCTCTCTCTCTCTCTCTCTCTCTCTCTCTCTCTCTCTCTCTCTGTCTCTCTCTCCCTGTCTCCCTGTCTCCCTGTCTCTCCATCTCTCTCTCTCTCTCTCTCTCTCTCTCTCTCTCTCTCTCTCTCTCTCTCTCTCTCTCTCTCTCTCTCTCTCTCTCTCTCTCTCTCTCTCTCTCTCTCTCTCTCTCTCCCTCTCTCTCTCTCGTACAAACACTTAATGGCAGGCTACAACTGGAGGTCATGTAATATGTAATGCTACATTTCATTTCATTAAACACACTCTCCGTACACCCAGTGAGAGAAAGTGGATTATTGTGATAGATGTGGATTAATTATTAACAAACGACATGGTGGCGGCTTGTAGCTGGCTGTCAAACACCCATACACTCATACACACACTCATACACACACTCATACACACACTCATACACACACTCATACACACACACACACACACACACACACACACACACACACACACACACACACACACACACACACACACACACACACACACACACACACACACACACACACACACACACACACACACACACACACACACACACACACACACACACACACACACACACACACAGAGACACACAGAGACACACAGAGGCACACAGAGACACACATACAGAGACACACATACAGAGAACAAAACAGTTTTATAAAATGGTTTCCAGTAATTACAGCTGTCATGGGCCTTCTCTTTTCTTTGGCATGTAGGTTTAAGTGCTGTTCTTTGGAATGAGACAAGCAGCGCTCCATAATGAAGTGTTTAATATTTGATGCCTTTGGATTTTCCTAGCTAATAAATGCTGTGTACTTGGCTCCATTAGGATGCTGCCCTCAGTGTTAGGAAAGAGAATAGTGCTGCATGGCTGCACAGTGTAGTTCACTACCTGCCCACATCTGCCCTCCATTATTAACAGGGACACCAGCAGAAAATATGACGACACAGAAGCGTACAGAATTCCACTTCACACTGGAACTCCATCATGGAAAGTAAAGTGGTTGGTGCTTTAGCTGCAATAACACTCTGGTCTGTAGTACAACACCACCATCCACATGCACAAACCTGCCTTGCTTTATGTGGACATAAGAACACCTAATAACTCATGTAATCCAAACTTCCATTACTGCTGTTAAGGAAGTTGAGAATTCAAGCAGCTTTTCGCAGCTTTTTGTTAAAAATCGCGCAACATTTCAGCGCCCTGCTATTCATGCCAGGAATATAGTATATGCATATGATTAGTATGTGTGGATAGAAAACACTCAGAAGTTTCTAAAACTGGTTAAATCACGGCTGTGTCTATAACAGAACGTGCGTTTCATCGAAAAGTGCATGAAAATATGATCACTGAAAATGGAAAAAAATATCCATCCGCGACTTCAAGGAATTGTTCAAAGTGAACCGAATTAAAGTAGGCCGAGGTTGCAGTGCCTACAGCTTCCACACGTTGTCTAGAGTCTTGTCATTTGATTCGCAATTGATTCTTGGTCTAACCGAATCAAGGGAACTCCTTCCCTCCGGTCTCCGACCGGATGTTTTGATCGAGCTCTCTACGGACATGTTTTATACACGGATAGCTAAAGAATTTACATCGCCTCCTGATTAATTTTATCGCTTATTAACGTGTACTAATACCTAAAGTTGCATTACAAAAGTATTTCGAAGTGTTTTGTGAAAGTTTATCGTCTACTTTTTGAATTTAAAAAAATGACGTTACGTTATGAAACGCTATTTTTTTCCGTTTATCACACAGTATTCTTAGATCGATATCTAGGCTATAAATGGACCGATTTAATAGACAAAAGACCCTAAATGATGTTTATGGGACATCTAGGAGTGCCAAGAAAGAAGCTCGTCAAAGGTAATGAATGTTTTATATTTTATTTCAGCGTTTTTGGTTTGCGCCGGCTAACGCAAAATCTGTCGTGTTTGGTGACGTTGCAGTATTTTGAGGGTGCATGGTATCAGATAATAGCTTCTCATGCTTTCGCCGAAAAGCATTTTACAAATCTGACTTGGTGGATAGATTCACAACGAGTGTAGCTTTAATTCAGTATATTGTATGTCAATTTTAATGAAAGTTTGAGGTTTATCAACCTCTATAGGTGGCGCTCTTTAACATTTCCTCTGATTGTGGTTCCCACCTCGGTACCACGTCCTTAAGAATTAAGCCGTGGTTGGAAAGGGGCAGGAAAGAAGGATGGAACAGATTGTGAGGAGAGGGATTCTGATGGAGCTGAAGGAGTAAAGGAAGGGAGGGATTGTTGTGTGTGTGTGTGTGTGTGTGTGTGTGTGTGTGTGTGTGTGTGTGTGTGTGTGTGTGTGTGTGTGTGTGTGTGTGTGTGTGTGTGTGTGTGTGTGTGTGTGTGTGTGTGTGTGTGTGTGTGTGTGTGTGTGTGTGTGTGTGTGTGTGTGTGTGTTGAGCTGTGTAGATTAGTGGCAGAGCTTTTGGTGTGTGTGTGTGTGTGAGAGAGAGAGAGAGAGAGAGAGAGAGAGAGAGAGAGAGAGAGAGAGAGAGAGACAGAGAGAGAGAGACAGAGAGAGAGAGAGAGAGAGAGAGAGAGAGAGAGAGAGAGAGAGAGACAGAGAGACAGAGAGACAGAGAGAGAGAGAGAGAGAGAGAGAGAGAGAGAGAGAGAGAGAGAGAGAGAGAGAGAGAGGGAGAGAGAGAGAGAGAGAGAGTGTGAGAGAGAGAGAGAGAGAGAGAGAGAGAGTGTGTTCCTACTCAGTCTAATGCGAACACTGTGAATCTCCATACCTGCATACCCTCTAGAAATACTCTAGTACTGAGGAGGACATGGAATATCCCACAAGGCAATGCTCTCTCTCCAACTCCAGAGCTCGCAGGCTACTGCACATGATTAGCTGTTTTACTCACAGATAGGAAAGAAATTAAGTGCATTCGGAAAGTATTCAGACCCCTTGACGTTTTCAACATTTTGTTACGTTACAGCCTTACTCTAAGATGGATTAAACAAATAAAAAATCCTCATCTAAAATCCTCATCAATCTATACACAATACCCCATAATGACAAAGTGTTTATTTTGTGAATGTATAAAAATAAATAAAAATAAATACTTATTTATATAAGTATTCAGACTCTTTGCTATGAGACTCGAAATTCAGCTCAGGTGCATCCTGTTTCCATTGATCCACCTTGAGATGTTTCTACAACTTGATTGTAGTCCACCTGTGGTAAATTCAATTGATTGGATATGATTTGGAAAGGCTCACACCTGTCTATATAAGGTCCCACAGTTGACAGTGCATGTCAGAGGAAAAACCAAGTGATGAGGTCAAAGGAACTGTCCGTAGAGCTCCTGGACAGGATTATTTCGAGGCACAGATCTGGGGAAGGGTAACAAAACATTTATGCAGCATTCAAGATACCCAAGAACACAGTGGCCGCCATCATTCTTAAATTGAAGAAGTTTTGAACCACCAATACTCTATCTAGAGTTGGCCGCACAGCCAAACTGAGCAATTGGGGGAGAAAGGTCCTTGGTGAGGGAGGTGACCAAGAAGGCGATGGTCACTCTGATAGAGCTGCAGAGTGCCTCTGTGGCAATGGGAGAACCTTCCTGAAGGACAACCATCTCTGCAGCACTCCACCAATCAGGCCTTTATGGTAGAGTGGCCAGATGGAAGCCACTCTTTAGTAAAAGGCAAATGACAGCCTGCTAGGAGTTTTCCAAAATCCACCTAAAGACTCAGACCATGAGAAACAAGATTCTCTGGTCTGATGAAACCAAGATTGAACTCTTTGGCCTGAATGCCAAGCGTCACGACTGGAGGAAACCTGGCACCATCCCTACGGTGAAGCATGTTGGTGGCAGCATCATGTTGTGGGGATGTTTTTCTTCGGCAAGACTGGGAGACTATTCAAGATCGAGGGAAAGATGAACGGCGCAAATTATAGAGAGCTCCTTGATGAAAATCTGGCCCAGACTGCTCAAGACCTTAACCAGAGGTGAAGGTTCACCTTCCAACAGGACAACGACCCTAAGCACACAGCCAAGAAAACACAGGAGTGTCTTTGGGACAAGTCTCTGAATGTCCTTGAGTGGCCCTGCCACAGCCTGGACTTGAACCCAATTAAACATCTCTTCGAGAGACCTGAAAAATAGCTGTGCAGCGATGCTCCCCATCCAACCTGACAGAGCTTGAGAGGAACTGCAGAAAAGAATGGGAGAAACTCCCCAAAATAAAGGTGTGCTGTTAGCATCATACCCAAGAAGACTTGAGGCTGTAATCCCTGCCAAAGGTGCTTCCACAAAGTACTGAGTAAAGGGTCTGAATACTTATGTAAATGTAATATTTTTGTTGTTCTTGTTTTTAATACGTTTGGAAACATTTCAAAAAACCTGTATTTGCTTTGCCATTATGGGGTATTGTGTGTAGATTGATGAGGGGAAAAAAACTATTGAATCAATTTTAGAGTAAGGCTGTAACGTAACAAGATGTTGAAATGGTCAAATTCACTGTACATGGATGCAAATGCTCGACGGTCGTGGGAAATATGAGTGGATTGTTCATGAACTTATGTATTTGTTCATGTATTCATGTAGTTATGATGCTATTTGATATATTTCTTACTGACTCTTTTCTCTCTCTCTTTTTCACATGTTCCTCCTCTGCTGCATTGCTCCAAACCAGGTAAGAGATGATTCATTCATTTGTTACTATAATGTTGCCTGGTGTAGCACTCTCCCATCCTCACTCTCCGGCCCTAGCTCACCCTCCCTCCCTCCTTCCCTCGCTCCCTCACTCCCTTTCCCCCTCCCCCTCCTCTCATCCTTCGGTCAGCTCCCAGGAGGAGGGTATTATGTGCTGCCCAATGAAAGAAGTCAGGACAGTAAAAGCCATTCATTCCTGAATAAGTGAGACAGTGAAAGAGATGGGTGAAGAGGAGTGGGTGTGGACCCAATGCATTTCTGTGCTAAGTTCCCTATTTTGGGGTTACACACTGTATAATCTGCTGTAGAGGAAGAGGGATAATAAAGAGGTCTTGCACACTAATATGGTATGTAAACATCCATAATGAATGTTAACAGTTTCCATCCTCTCTCGCTCTGTCTGTATGTATGCACTGGTCCATGCAGCAGTGGTAGATGCAATGGCTGGCATTTAAAGGTTGTGTGTGTGTGTGTGTGTGTGTGTGTGTGTGTGTGTGTGTGTGTGTGTGTGCGTGCGTGCGTGCGTGCGCGTGCGCGTGTGTGTGTGAGTGTACATGTGGTGTGTGTCAAGGCAGAAGGCTCCAACATCAGGGACAGAAGCCCTGCTGCGATCAGAAAGGCCTTTAATCAGAGCCAGGACTCTGCTCATACCAGACCGTGTGTGACCGGATGGAATGTTCAGTAATATACTGCTTCTGATGACAGGGTTCGGTGCTGTGTGAGGATGTATCCGTCTGACACCACTGTAGTATTATTGATCTGTCTCTAAATGTCAATGTACAACAGGGAACCCTGAACAGTGCATTTATCTATTTGTCTATCGGCTATAGCTTCCACAGAGATTACACTTAGTCAATAACAGATAAAATACATAAAATACACATGTACACACAAGCATGGACAAACACATGAATGGACACTCACACGCAAGCATGGACACACACATGCACACACACGCATGGACACATATACACACACAGATTCCTTTGTATCCAGAAAAACATACACCAGACATGTGGTTATGAGAGTCTACAGCATACGTTTGATAGATTCAGCACATATTTAGTGGTTAGGCAATGGTGTTCCCCTTCCAATTACAGAGAGCCTTATTCACTGGCTATTGGAGCTATTATTTAGGGAGGTGAGCAGGGATCTCCCCTGAGTGGTTATATTCTGCTCAGTAATTAGGCTGGGACACAGGGACAATACTGTATTACCCCCCCCCCCTCCCACACACACACACGAAGTCATGAACACATGAAGGCACGCACACACGCTCCCATGGATATGATGCACAAACACATACACATACACACACACACACACACACACACACACACACACACACACACACACACACACACACACACACACACACACACACACACACACACACACACACACACACACACACACACACACACACACACACACACACACACACACAGAGTGTACAGGTTTCTCCACCTAGGTAATTGGACTGTTGAACAGTCACTAGGACCGTAGCCTGGAAGTGAATATGCTCTGCAAGAGAGGACTGCTCCTTACTGAATGAACCTGGTCTATAATATCACACTAAGACAAGACTCACACTCCAACCATTCACCAAGCTTACTGTAATTATGAAGATGCTGTTACTATTCAGATTCTGTTATTATGAAGATTCTGATATATTTCATATTCTGTTAGTATTAAAATTATGTTATTATTAAGATTCTGTTACTTTTAAGATTATTGTATTATTAAGATTCTGATATTATTAGGATTCAATTAGTTTTCAAATTATGTTATAAAGATTCTGATAGTTTTAGGATTCAATTAGTATTAAAATGCTGTTATTATTAAGAATATGTTATTATTAAGATTCTGTTATTATTAAGATTATTTTATTATTACGATTCTGTTGTTATTAAGATTCTGTTATTATTAAGATTCTATTCATAGCATGGTGTGTGATGATGTGGCTGCACTGACATGAGTATGGTGTGCATCAGTGTGTTCTAGTGTGTGTTTAAGTGTGTGTTCTAGTGTGTGTTCTAGTGTGTGTTTAAGTGTGTGTTCTAGTGTGTGTTCTAGTGTGTGTTTAAGTGTGTGTTCTAGTGTGTGTTCTAGTGTGTGTCCTAGTGTGTGTTTAAGTGTGCATCAGTGTGTGTGTTCTAGTATTAAGGTGTGACGTTGCCTGTGTTTGAGGAGTCACACCTCTCCCATCTGTCACGGAGGAGAAGAAGAGGGAACAAATCAATGTGTGACTCATTACCTCTGTTGCAAAATCTCTCTATTTTTTCTATATATACAGTGTACAGCCTTATTTTAAAATTGATTAAATAAAAACAAATATTCTCCTCAATTTACACAAAATACAATAGACAGGTCAACATTCACAAGGCCGCATGGCCAGACGGATTACCAGGACGTGCACTGCGAGCATGCGCTGACCAACTAGGAAGTGTCTTCATTGACATAAATGACTACCGACCCGTAGCACTCACGTCTGTAGCCATGAAGTGCTTTGAAAGACTGGTCATGGCTCACATCAACACCAACATCCCAGAAACCCTAGACCTACCCCAATTTGCTTTCTGCCCCAACAAATCCACAGATGATGCGGTCTCTATTGCACTCCACACTGCCCTTTCACACTTGGACAAAAGGAACACCTATGTAACAGTGCTATTCATTGACTACAGCTCAGCTTTCAACACATTCAACAAGGACCCTGGGACTAAACACCTCGCTCTGCAACTGGATCCTGGACTGCCTGACGGTCTGCCCCCAGGTGGTAAGGGTAGGTAACAGCAACATCCGCCACGCTGATCGTCAACACAGGGGCACCTCAGGGGTGCGTGCTCAGCCCCCTCCTGTACTCCCTGTTCACTCATGACTGCACGGCCCGGCACGACTCCAACACCATCATTACATTTGTGGTAGAACTGACAAAAACGATACAGCATATAGGGAGGAGGTCAGACACTTGGCCATGTGGTGCCAGGACGACAACCTCTCCCTCAACGTGATCAAGACAAAGGAGATGATTGTGGACTACAGGAAAAGGAGCACCGAGTACGCCCCCATCCTCATCGACGGGGCTGCAGTGGAGCAGGTTGAGAGCTTCAAGTTCCTTGGTGTCCACATCACCAACAAACTAACATGGTCCAAACACACCATGACAGTCGTGAAGCTGGCACGACAAAACCTATTCCCCCTCAGGAGACTGAAAAGATTTGGCATGGGTCCTCAGATCCTCAAAAGGTTATACAGCTGCACCATCGAGAGCATCATGAGTGGTTGCATTACTGCCTGGTATTGCAACTGCTCGGCCTCCGACCGCCAGGCATTACAGCGGGATGTCATGTACCTTTTTCTGAGGCTTCCTTCTGGCCACTCTACCATAAAGGCTTGATTGGTGGAGTGCTGCAGAGATGGTTGTCCTTTTGGAATTTTCTCCCATCTCCATAGAGGAACTCTGGAGCTCTGTCAGAGTGACCATCGTGTTCTTGGTCATCTCCATGACCAAGTACCATCTCCCCCAATTGCTCAGTTTGGACTGGTGGCCAACTAGGAAGAGTTTTAGTGATTCCAAACTTCTTCCATTTAAGAATGATGGAGGCCACTGTGTTCTTGGGTACCTTCAAAGCTGCAGAATTGTTTTGGTTCCTGTCCTGAGATCGGTGTCTCGACACAATCCTATCTCGGATCTCTACGGACAATTCCTTCGACATGCACTGCTTGGACATGCACTGCTTGGACAACTTTGGCACCTTATATAGACAGGTGTGTGCCTTTCCAAATCATGTTCAGTCAATTGAATTTACCACAGGTTGACTCCAATCAAGTTGTAGAAACATCTCAAGGAGGATCAATGGAAACAGGATGCACCTGAGCTCAATTTGGAATCTCATAGCAAATGGTCTGAATACTTATATAAATAAGGTTTTTCGGTATCTAAAAAACAGTTTTCGCTTTGTCATTATGGGGTTTTGTGTGTAGATTGATGTTTTAGAACAAGGCTGTAACGTATCAAAATGTGGAAAAAGTCAAGGGGTCTGAATACTTTCTGAATGCTCTGTATTTTGTCCTTCCCTCTTCCTCCTCCCCTCTCTCTATTCCACAGCCTTTTGTTCTCTCTCCCTCACCAACTTCTTCTTATATCTCTCTCTTTTAATCTCTCTTTTTCTCTCTTCCTCTCTGTCTCACTCTTCCTCTCTCTCGCTGTTATTCTCTCTCCTCTCCTGTGTCTCCTTCCTCCCTCCTCCCTCATCTTGAGCTGTGATGTCTTGGTGTCATGCTTTATTTGGAATCTCTGACACCTTGTCTGTTTGAATCAGGCTGTCTGGTGACACAGGTCTGCACAGAGACACAGTACCAAAGAACACATGGTGGTAGCAGACAGGCAGAATGGACAACAAAGGGGAATATCTGTTGCCTGGGAAAGGGGTTTAAAGGGGGTTTCTCCCATCATATGTAATGTTAAGGGAGGTGAGTGTTTTAGGTGGTGGTGGGTGCCATTGTGTGTTACATGGCTCATCCTCCTTCCAGCATGGGAAACGGTCAGTACAGACAGAGGTTCCACATCCTGAACTGTGGAAAAACCAGAGAGAGACCAAAACCAAACACATTTGTCACCCCCAGTGTGACAAGGACATGGGCAACAAGGACGTGCCTGCTCACCCTAAACAGTCTAAGTGAGAGGATGTGTGTGCATGCTTGCCTTTGTGCCTGTGTGTGTGTGTGTGTGTGTGTGTGACACATAGAGAAGAGTGAGAATTGACATCTTCATTCATCGAGGGACAGGACATTTAAAGTTCTGTCTCCCACGCAGTGACACAGTGACAGAATGGTCCGATATCAGTATCCAGAAAGGAAGCACAGCCATGGTGGGAGTCAGACCTCTCTTTCCACAGACCTGGATCAACTTTCCCTTTCCAGAGACGTTAATGGAGTCTTCTTACTCTTACTGCCTAAAACGGACCAAACCGATTATCAAGCCAGACATATGTCAGAATAGTGTCTGAATAGCCCAGCCTTTTGGTTGATGGATTGAGGAGTTCCTTTAAACAGCCTCTCAGCTTGATGGTCTTTTATTGGTCAGTTTCTCTCTGTGAGTATGCAGTATTCTCCCCAAGCCAACAGACTGACCTCAGTCCTGATTGGAGCTCAACCAGGGCCCCAGTGAGATTCCACACACACAGCCAAACAGCCAAGGACCTCAGCTGCGCACTGAGTTACTGAGAATTCAGCTGAAAAATGAAGCCAAACAAACACACACACACACACACACACACACACACACACACACACACACACACACACACACACACACACACACACACACACACACACACACACACACACACACACACACACACACACACACACACACACACACACACACACACACACACACACACACACACACACACACACACACACACACACACACTGTTAACTATGATAAGTAAACACACTCAGGCATAGTGAGTCTAGTCGTAACTCAAACATTACAGTCATTGTTTGATTCAGTTTTATGTATAAAATAATGCAACACATCAGTGATGGTAAACAGGTTGATTCACTGTTGTGATTTCAGTCACATTGCTTGTTTTCCCTTTTCCTTAAGTTATCTATTTCTTAAATGTTCACTTCACAATATGGAAATCCTTCTTTATCTCCCCATATCGCCACTATAATTCTCTCTCTCTTCAGCGCTTAGGTTTAATATTTTACACTAATGTTGCTCTCCTGCAATAGAAAGCCTGTTGGGTGGGCACTAGAATATGTTAATGTATAAAAACGTATTCAGTTGAACAGCTCTCTGGGTCACACCACAGAACATAGTGAGAGATTAGCTGTGTCTGGAGTTGAGAATAAAGGGCAATCATTTTCTTCTTGGAGTTGGACTTGGGCTGAACTTGCTAGACACACGTGATGTGTGTGCCGTGCGTTTTCCCTGCGTGCCCTGTAAACCTATCAGATCCCATCGCTCTTGGTTGTGGAATAATGAGTCCTTGGGGAGAATGGAGAAGTTTTGAAACTATCATCTTCTTTTGTGTGAGGTGTTGGTGAAAATGCAATGTGAGAGACTCACTTTACAGTGAACACCTTTGAAACCTTTGCATGATGAGATGATGTGAAAGAGAAGGTGGTGATATTCACTGTGAAAAGCTGTAAAGAACCAACTAATCCAACATTAGAATGTTTTACTGTGAGACCGTGAAGTGATTAGATTGATGGTTGTTAGCCATTATTCCCTAAAACATACAAACATTATGACATGCATGTGTGTGTGTGTGTGTGTGTGTGTGTGTGTGTGTGTGTGTGTGTGTGTGTGTGTGTGTGTGTGTGTGTGTGTGTGTGTGTGTGTGTGTGTGTGTGTGTGTGTGTGTGTGTGTGTGTGTGTGTGTGTGTGTGTGTGTGTGTGTGTTAGTTCTTAGTCTCTCTGTGTGTGTCTCTGAGCAATGTGATTATCTTAGGAGACGTGTTTATCAGTGTTTTCCAGAAGATGAGGATTCATGTCCTCCAGCTGTATCTTGCTGTGTATCACACGCACGCGCACGCACGCACGCACGCACGCACACACACACACACACACACACACACACACACACACACACAGTTGAGAAAGAGGGAGAGTCAGGAAGGATGGGATCTAATGAAAGCTGTTTTTGCTCAGAGGGACAGAGACCTAATAGTAATTAAGGAATTGTCAAGTTCAACTATTGAACTCCGATGAGTTGATAATGAAGTAAGCAGTGTAAGGAGAAAAAGCCCCAGTGCTGCTGGGGCAGGACTATTCATTAATAGATTAGAAACCTGCTTTCATCAATCCACTAGCAATTCATGTCCAACCCCTCAGTATCTTTTTAATATATTAGAGGAAAGATAAATGTTTGGGTAAATTCTAGCAGTGCTCAATGATTCACTAATAGCTACAGACATTAGGTGAGAAAAGATACCTGGGTGACCTGACTTGTATTGTGCTTTTTTGGCCACCTCTCTGTGTGTGTGTGTGTGTGTGTGTGTGTGTGTGTGTGTGTGTGTGTGTGTGTGTGTGTGTGTGTGTGTGTGTGTGTGTGTGTGTGTGTGTGTGTGTGTGTGTGTGTGTGTGTGTGTGTGCGTGCGTGCGTGCGTGCGTGCGTGCGTGTGTTCAGAATGGAACTAGTCCTATTTACACCGAGTGTACAACACATTAAGGACACCTGTTCTTTCCATGACGTACTGTAGACTGACCAGGTGAAAACTCTGACCCCTTATTGATGTCACTTATTAAATCCATTTCAAATCAGTGTAGATGAAGGGGAGGAGACAGATTAACTTCTTCGAGATAAGGGGCATTCTTTTAATTTTTGGATAAAAAACGTTCCCGTTTTAAACAAGATATTTTGTCACAAAAAGATGCTCGAATATGCATGTAATTGACAGCTTTGGAAAGAAAAAACTCTGACATTTCCAAAACTGCAAAGATATTATCTGTGAGTGCCCCAGAACTAATGTTACAGGCGAAACCAAGATTAAATTTCATACAGGAAATGGTCCAGATTTTGAATGCCCTGTGTTCCAATGTCTCCTTATATGGCTGTGAATGCGCCAGGAATGAGCCTGCACTTTCTGTCATTTCCCCAAGGTGTCTGCAGCATTGTGACGTATTTGTAGGCATATCATTGGAAGATTGACCATAAGAGACTACATTTATCAGGTGTCCGCCCGGTGTCCTTCGTCAAAATTATTGCGTAATCTCCAGGTCCATGCGCGTTCCATTTTCTTCAGAGGAGAAACCAAACTGCCACAAATGATTTATCATCGATAGATATGTGAAAAACACCTTGAGGATTGATTCTAAACAACGTTTGCCATGTTTCTGTCGATATTATGGAATTAATTTGGAAAAAAAGTTTGCGTTGTAATGTTTTAATTTTCGTTTTTTTTCTTACCCAAACGTGATGAACAAAACGGAGCGATTTGTCCTACACAAATAATATTTGTGGAAAAACTGAACCGTTGCTATCTAACTGAGAGTCTCCTCATTGAAAACATCTGAAGTTCTTCAAAGGTAAATGATTTTAATTGAATGCTTTTCTTGTTTTTGTGAAAATGTTGCATGCTGAATGCTAAGGTTAAATGATATGCTAGGCTATCAATACTCTTACACAAATGCTTGTTTAGCTATGGTTCAAAAGCATATTTTGAAAATCTGAGATGACAGTGTTGTTAACAAAAGGCTAAGCTTGAGAGCTAATATATTTATTTCATTTAATTTGCGATTTGGTAATGAGCTTGAGGCTATAAATAGGATCCCGGATACGGGACTGCTCGTCGCAACAGGTTAAAGAAGGATTTTTAAGCCTTGAGACAATTGATGCATGTATTGTGTATGTGTGCCATTCAGAGGGTGAATGGACAAGGCCAAACAATATTTTTGTCATACCTGTGGTTTACGCTCTGATATACCACAGCTTTCAGCCAATCCGCATCCAGTACCCAAACTTTACCATTTATAAATAACTGTATACAGTATGTGTTTAGGTGCATTCTTGTCTTTACAGCATATATCCACAGTACTTGTGGGTATATGCTGGTGTGTGTTTGTGTGCGGGCCCTCTCTCTCTCTGTCTAACTCAAGGAAAAACTGAAGCTCGGGAGCTCAAACTATAATTAGTCAGAGAAGCAAAGACAGCAGCTGTGAATAATTTAAGATGGCATTTTATGCAAATAACCTAAATCTGGGACATGTTGCAGGAGGTGTTAGCATTTTAGTGCTGACAGCAGGAAACACAGCTTTCTTTTAGACGAGGTGGATCCTCCATCCTCATCCTCATCATACACACTGCCAACACCAGTCCATTATTTGAACATTTGTTTGGGGAAGGAAAGAGCTGGCATCTAGTAGATAGAGGTGAATGCTGACGATGACGTTGCTAGTGGAGACTGTGTAAGGATTGGTGTTCTGTGAATAAGCCTATTATTGAAGTCTCTAGTTTAGTTGATGAGTCATGTAGCAGTGCAGTAAATATTGAGATTACTGTGAGGATATTGTGATGAGCAGAGTAGAGGCTAATGCTTTTCATCTAAACATGTTCTCCTCAAGAAGAATACTAGAAACAAAGTATTGCTAGATTATTATGTTTGAAATATACTCTATGAATATATTGCCAACAAATGGGGAACATTACACAGGGGAATCCACAGTAAACCATCACAGTCCATCACATCACAGTCATCACAGTCCAAGGTCAACCTTTCTCAAATGGGTTAGAAAACCATTTCCCCTTCAAGGCCAGCCACATACCAGTACAGGCCTACCAGCACTACTGTCCTCAGTCAGGTGTGCTGTTGTCGCCATGGTAGCATGACATCATGCCCCCCTCCACCCCAATGCCGCAACCCAGGTGTCTCCTGGGAGAAACGTGAGTTGAGCTAATGGTATTCAAATGACTCTGTGTGTGCTGTTGGCACAGAGAACACTGCATTCGAGCTGTGAATAGACTTTATTACTTGTCTAATTAGATTGTAATTATGGAATTTTAATATGTGTTATTACATGCAGTACTCTGCACACATCACTACCTCCGGAATGAATTTGCTGCTGTTTAGCCATGCGCAGAGAGGTGACTGAGTGGAGTTAGAGTCAATAGGGAGGGAAATCCACATAACCTGGGCCTCCTGCCGGGGGGTGTGTGTGAGCACCTGTTTAATATACAGTTTGAGGGGGATTGAGCTTCTATTCCAACATATTGATTGGCACCTTCAGTAGTGAATTTACAACAGTGGGAGAGATGATAAGGAATATAGGCTGAATATGTTCAATAATTACCACCCCTGAATAAAAGATTCCATCAACAGTAAGCTGCTGGCAACCTTAACGATTTGCATGAATCAACTTTATATGGATGTATTGTTCCGTTCTGACAGCACCTACAGTATGCTGACACCCCTCTCTTCTCTATCCACTTCCCCATAAATCTATCACTCTCTCTCTCCTGCTCTCCTCTGTCCAGTCTTTGGATCCAAGCAGTCACTATCGCTATGTTAGTGCTTTTTTCTGTATGGCATTCTGTAAGTCAGTACAGTACGCATGTGTGTCTGGGCTGTGCCTGTGCACGGGAAAGTTGTTTTGAATTCTCAGATGTCAGCGGAAAGAGGTTAAAAGCATGGCTAGCCATAAATCCCTGGTATTTGAATATGGATCAGAGGAGAATGGCATCGACCACAGCTAGTACAGCAGAATCACTAAATACTAAGCCACAGCAATAACACCTAGATACTGGCAGGCAGCAACCTCAGAGTTCACAAACAGGGTGGATCAGAGAAAGAGAGAGGGGGGATAAAGGTTGTGGAGAGAGAGAAGGCTGTCGAACTTCATAAGGATAATTGGAGTTCTGCAGTGGAATTAATTGGTAAACTCTTGCAGATTATATTAAGCAATTCAAAGAATGAAAGCTTCTCTCACAGTAAGAGATGAGGATCAGGATGATGATCCTGCAGGTGTAGGACCTGAGTCCTCTCGGGTGTGTGTGTGTGTGTGTGTGTGTGTGTGTGTGTGTGTGTGTGTGTGTGTGTGTGTGTGTGTGTGTGTGTGTGTGTGTGTGTGTGTGTGTGTGTGTGTGTGTGTGTGTGTGTGTGTGTGTGTGTGTGTGTGTGTGTGTGTGTGTGTGTGTGTGTGCTTGCGCTTGAGCATGTTCCTACTCAGGAAATGTCTAATTGAGTGTAGTGCTGTGTTCTGGAACAACAAACAACACTATGTGCCATATGTGCTGGGTCTCCAGGTCCACACACACACACACACACACACACACACACACACACACACACACACACACACACACACACACACACACACACACACACACACACACACACACACACACACACACACACACACACACCACAGGAGTAGTGGCAGGCACCCTCAAGACTCAATAAGTAGCGAGAGAGTCAGTGGAGACGTTTTAAGAATTCTGCAGAGGCAACACTCAGAATATCAGAAGAGATGAGGTGTCTATTTGTCTGTCCGTCTTTCTGTCTGCTTGTCTGTCTGCCTGTCTGCCTTTCCTCCTCCTCCCTGTAATTAGCCCAGTGTTGTATCTACAGCCTGCTTATCATCCTGCTCTATTCTAATGCATGTGGATGGGATGCCCCCCTCATGTGGATAACATGAGAAACGTTACCGATTTGATACAAACAGCCGAGGAGAGTTGGCTTACGTTTTACTTAGTGCTTCTACGCAGTTAAAATCACTGTTGCTTTAGCACTGACATGGTGACAGGACCATTACAGTGTATGAGGCTGCTGGAGTGCCAGGTTGTAGAGTAATGTTTTAAAGGCTGCATTTACAGCTATGTTTTAGCAGCTGATCTAAAGGCTGTATCTCAGTGGAACTTCCGTGGGAATTGGTTCTTCTGGGGGCTTTGAAGGCTTCTTAGAGACCTAATACAATTATCCAGCTAGACCTCCAGCAGTGTAACTCCTCTGAAGTCTGTAGTTCACACACGTGCGCACATTCATACTGTAAAGATCTTCGTCTGTTGTTTGTAGAAAGTCAGACCGAAATGCAGCGTGTAGGTTACTCATGACTTTTAATGAAGCTAATACGGTACATGAAATAACGGAAGAAGAAAACAACAAACGAATGAAACTAATACAGCCTATCTGGTGACTAACACTAAGACAGGTACAATCACCCACCAAATACAACGCGCACTCAGGCTACCTAAATACGGTTCCCAATCCGAGACAACTAGAATCAGCTGACTCCAATTAGGAATCGCCTCAGGCAGCCAAGCCTAACTAGACACACCCCTAATAATACACACTCCCAATTAATACAAACCCTAATACGAAATACAACATATAAACCCATGTCACACCCTGGCCTACCCAAACATATAACAAAAACACAAGATACAATGACCAAGGCGTGACACACACACACACACACACACACACACACACACACACACACACACACACACACACACACACACACACACACACACACACACACACACACACACACACACACACACACACACACACACAAGATGTCGCCTGACGGAGAAGGAGCGACATTTTACGAGTTCCAACCCAACTTTACTATATAGTGACTTTTAAGTTGATACTATTATCACATTGAGCACCAAGCACTTCTGGACACTTCTGGACACTTCTGGACATCAGATAGACAGTTACTAACCTCCATTTTGACTTCAAATACAACTTCAACTCCGATTCATACCGGACCCTATTCCTTTGTTCCATTGGCTACCAAAACTCCACAGGCGTAGATGAGGGAGACGAGGTGGAGTCCTGGTGAAGTTGAGGCGAAAGAGAAAACCTGAACGGTGCTCCACTCCATTCTATTGGCGAATGTCCAGTCACTGGAGAATAAGATGGATGAGCTTTGTTCATGTTTCATGTGACATTTTGAATGACATGCAAATGTTTTGTTGTTGCCAGGACTTATGGTGTCACTGTGTCTATCTCGACTCTTAAACCTCAACTACACATGTGAAGCTGCAAGAAAAACACATTTAAATTTATATCAAACCATTTTGAAATGTTTACCCTGAAGTCACCGACATAACACATGCGCAGACCGACATAACACATGCGCAGACCGACATAACACATGCGCAGACCGACACACACACACACACACACACACACACACACACACACACACACACACACACACACACACACACACACACACACACACACACACACACACACACACACACACACACACACACACACACACACACACACACACTCATCATTTCCTGCTGCTGCGCAGTTATTTTTTTATTCTTATCTATCCTGATGCTGAGTCACTTTACCCTGCCTTCATGTACATACAGCATCTACCTCAAATACCTTATCTATCCTGATGCCGAGTCACTTTACCCTGCCTTCATGTACATACAGTATCTACCTCAAATACCTTATCTATCCTGATGCCTAGTCACTTTACCCTGCCTTCATGTACATACAGCATACAGTATCTACCTCAAATACCGTATCTATCCTGATGCCAAGTCGCTTTACCCTGCCTTCATGTACATACAGCATACAGTATCTACCTCAAATACCTTATCTATCCTGATGCCTAGTCACTTTACCCTGCCTTCATGTACATACAGCATACAGTATCTACCTCAAATACCTTATCTATCCTGATGCCTAGTCACTTTACCCTGCCTTCATGTACATATAGTATCTACCTCAAATACCTTATCTATCCTGATGCCTAGTCACTTTACCCTGCCTTCATGTACATATAGTATCTACCTCAAATACCTTATCTATCCTGATGCCTAGTCACTTTACCCTGCCTTCATGTACATACAGCATACAGTATCTACCTCAAATGCCTTATCTATCCTGATGCCAAGTCGCTTTACCCTGCCTTCATGTACATACAGCATACAGTATCTACCTCAAATACCTTATCTATCCTGATGCCTAGTCACTTTACCCTGCCTTCATGTACATACAGCATACAGTATCTACCTCAAATACCTTATCTATCCTGATGCCTAGTCACTTTACCCTGCCTTCATGTACATATAGTATCTACCTCAAATACCTTATCTATCCTGATGCCTAGTCACTTTACCCTGCCTTCATGTACATATAGTATCTACCTCAAATACCTTATCTATCCTGATGCCTAGTCACTTTACCCTGCCTTCATGTCCATATAGTATCTACCTCAAATACCTTATCTATCCTGATGCCTAGTCACTTTACCCTGCCTTCATGTACATATAGTATCTACCTCAAATACCTTATCTATCCTGATGCCTAGTCACTTTACCCTGCCTTCATGTACATACAGCATACAGTATCTACCTCAAATACCTTATCTATCCTGATGCCTAGTCACTTTACCCTGCCTTCATGTACATATAGTATCTACCTCAAATACCTTATCTATCCTGATGCCTAGTCACTTTACCCTGCCTTCATGTACATATAGTATCTACCTCAAATACCTTATCTATCCTGATGCCTAGTCACTTTACCCTGCCTTCATGTACATATAGTATCTACCTCAAATACCTTATCTATCCTGATGCCTAGTCACTTTACCCTGCCTTCATGTCCATATAGTATCTACCTCAAATACCTTATCTATCCTGATGCCTAGTCACTTTACCCTGCCTTCATGTACATATAGTATCTACCTCAAATACCTTATCTATCCTGATGCCTAGTCACTTTACCCTGCCTTATACTGTACCAGTCAAAAGTTTGGACACACCTACTGATTCAAGGGTTGTTCTTTTTTTTATAAACAATTTTCTGCATTGGGGAAAGTAGTAAGGACATCGGAACTATGAAATGGCATATATGGAATCAGTAGTAACCAAAAAAGTGTTAAACAAATCTAAATATATTTTAGATTTGAGATTCGTCAAATTCTTACCTTTACCCTGCCTTTGTGTACATACAGTATCTACCTCAAATACCTCATCCCGCTCCACATTGATCTGGTGCTGGTACTCCCTGTATATAGCTCCACATTGATCTGGTACTGGTACTCCCTGTATATAGCTCCACATTGATCTGGTACTGGTACTCCCTGTATATAGCTCCACATTGATCCGGTACTGGTACTCCCTGTATATAGCTCCACATTGATCTGGTTCTGGTACTCCCTGTATATAGCTCCACATTGATCTGGTACTGGTACTCCCTGTATATAGCTCCACATTGATCAGGTACTTCTACTCCCTGTATATAGCTCCACATTGATCTGGTACTGGTACTCCCTGTATATAGCTCCACATTGATCTGGTACTGGTACTCCCTGTATATAGCTCCACATTGATCTGGTACTGGTACTCCCTGTATATAGCTCCACATTGATCTGGTGCTGGTACTCCCTTTATATAGCTCCACATTGATCTGGTGCTGGTACTCCCTGTATATAGCTCCACATTGATCCGGTACTGGTACTCCCTGTATATAGCTCCACATTGATCTGGTACTGGTACTCCCTGTATATAGCTCCACATTGATCTGGTGCTGGTACTCCCTTTATATAGCTCCACATTGATCTGGTGCTGGTACTCCTGTATATAGCTCCACATTGATCCGGTACTGGTACTCCCTGTATATAGCTCCACATTGATCTGGTACTGGTACTCCCTGTATATAGCTCCACATTGATCTGGTACTGGTACTCCCTGTATATAGCTCCACATTGATCAGGTACTGGTACTCCCTGTATATAGCTCCACATTGATCTGGTACTGGTACTCCCTGTATATAGCATCACATTGATCTGGTACTGGTACTCCCTGTATATAGCTCCACATTGATCTGGTGCTGGTACTCCCTGTATATAGCTCCACATTGATCTGGTGCTGGTACTCCCTGTATATAGCTCCACATTGATCTGGTGCTGGTACTCCCTGTATATAGCTCCACATTGATCTGGTGCTGGTACTCCCTGTATATAGCTCCACATTGATCTGGTGCTGGTACTCCCTGTATATAGCTCCACATTGATCTGGTGCTGGTACTCCCTGTATATAGCTCCACATTGATCTGGTGCTGGTACTCCCTTTATATACTGTAGCTCCATGGATTTAATTTTATTCCTCACATACCAATTTTATTTTGTATTTTTAACTGCATTGTTGGGAAGGGCTCATAAGTAAGCATTTCACTGCAACATCTAACCAGTTGTATTGGTTTTATTTGACTTTACCTGCTATTCTCTGCTGCACAGGATGGGAGAGACAGAGGGTCAACCAGGGGTTGGTGATGGGGGGTTTGTGTGTGCCTTGGGGGGGGGGGGGGGGGGGGGTGTTTGTGTGTGTCTGGGGGGGTTGGGGTTGGTGATGGGGGGGTTTGTGTGTGTCTGGGGGGGTGGTGATGGGGGTGTTTGTGTGTGTCTTGGAGGGGGGGGGGTTGTGTGTGTGTGGGGGGGTTGGTGATGGGGGGTTTGTGTGCGTCTGGGGGGGTTGGTGATGGGGGTGTTTGTGTGTGTCTTGGGGGTGGTGATGGGGTGGTTTGTGTGTGTCTTGGGGGGGGTTGGGGGGTTGGTGATGGGGGGGTTTGTGTGTGTCTTGGGGGGGGGGGTTGGTGATGGGGGGTTTGTGTGTGTCTTGGGGGTTGGAGATTCAACAGTTTCTGTTTAAGATTCAGTCTATAGGCAGTGGTTGCAGAAACGGTGAAAAGTGAGTCACAACTTCTCACACTTTATACAGCATAGGCCTTTTCTGAGTCTCTTTTTCACGGCCCACTCGATCATTCTCTCCTCTATAGTGTAAGGGCAGAGGGAGGTCAGACTAATTGTCTATGACCAGTCCAGTACATGGCCAATGCCAGAGCTATCAGATAGGAAAATTAAAGGCTGTTCTTCAAAATGACCAAGACTTAATTAGGTTCAATCTACTGCATCAGATAACCTTGACTCACTTATGTATTACACTACACCTCCTTTCATTGGATGCAGTTCTTCTTTAATCATGTCAGCACTGAGTTTCTACTCAGTCTTCTACACCCCACCATTGTACCACAGCAGATGAACCCAGAAATGAGGTGAAGCAGCGAGGTGTAACTCATTGGGTATAATTGTATTTTCTCAGTAAATTGCCCAGAGGAGAAGCGCAGTCGTTGGTGGGGGATTAATTCAGTCTAAACTGATTTTACCCCACTGCATTTCAGCAGTTGATTAATCATTGCCTATCAGCTCTTGATTTTATATATCCATTACGTCTTAATATGATTGCCCTGGTTTAGAGAAGTTCCCTAGATTACAATACTAATCCAATGCAACATGGTGGAGAGGGAGAGGTACAGAGAGGGAGGGGAGAGGCACAGAGAGAGGGGAGAGGAACAGAGAGGGAGAAGAGAGGGAGAGGGAGAGGAACAGAGAGGGAGAGGAACAGAGAGAGGGGGGAGGAACAGAGAGGGGGAGGAACAGAGAGGGAGGAGGAACAGAGAGGGAGAGGAACAGAGAGGGAGGAGGAACAGAGAGGGAGGAGAGAGGGGGAGGAACCGAGAGGAGGGAGGAACAGAGAGGGAGAGGAACAGAGAGGGAGAGGAACAGAGAGGGGGAGGAACAGAGAGGGGAGAGGAACAGAGAGGGGGGAGGCACAGAGAGGGAGGAGAGAGGGAGAGGAACAGAGAGGGGGGAGGAACAGAGAGGGAGGAGAGATGGAGAGGAACAGAGAGGGAGGAGAGATGGAGAGGAACAGAGAGGGAGGAGAGATGGAGAGGAACAGGGAGGTAGGAGATATGGAGAGGAAACAGAGAGGGAGGAGAGATAGAGAGGAACAGAGAGGGAGGAGAGATGGAGAGGAACCGAGAGGGAGGAGAGATGGAGACGAACAGAGAGGGAGAGGAACAGAGAGGAACAGAGAGGGAGAGGAACAGAGAGGGAGAGGAACAGAAATGGAAAGGTAACAGAGAAGGAGGAGAGATGGAGAGGAACAGAGAGGGAGGAGAGATGGAGAGGAACAGGGAGGTAGGAGATATGGAGAGGAACAGAGAGGGAGGAGATATGAGGAGGAACAGAGGGAGGAGAGATGGAGAGGTAACCGAGAGGGAGGAGAGATGGAGAGGTAACAGAGAGGGAGGAGAGATGGAGAGGAACAGGGAGGGAGGAGAGATGGAGAGGTAACAGAGAGGGAGGAGAGATGGAGAGGAACAGAGAGGGAGGAGAGATGGAGAGGAACAGAGAGGGAGGAGAGATGGAGAGGAACAGGGAGGGAGGAGAGATGGAGAGGAACAGAGAGGGAGGAGAGATGGAGAGGAACAGAGAGGGAGGAGAGATGGAGAGGAACAGAGAGGGAGGAGAGATGGAGAGGAACAGGGAGGGAGGAGAGATGGAGAGAACAGGAGAGAGGGAGAGATGGAGAGGAACAGAGAGGGAGAGAGATGGAGAGGAACCGAGAGGGAGGAGAGATGAGGAGGAACAGAGAGGGAGGAGAGATGGAGAGGAACAGAGAGGGAGGAGAGATGGAGAGGGACAGAGAGGGAGGAGAGATGGAGAGGAACAGAGAGGGAGGAGAGATGGAGAGGAACCGAGAGGGAGGAGAGATGAGGAGGAACAGAGAGGAACAGAGAGGGAGAAGAGACGGAGAGGAACAGAGAGGGAGGAGAGATGGAGAGGTAACACAGAGGGAGAGGAACAGAGGAGGGAGGAACAGATGGAGAGGAACAGAGAGGAGAGGAGGAACAGAGGAACAGGGGAGAGAACAGAGATGGAGAGGGGACAGAGAGGAACAGAGAGAGAACAGAGAGGGAGGAGAGATGGAGAGGAACAGAGAGGGAGGAGAGATGGGAGAGAGACAGGAGGGAGGAGAGATGGAGAGGGACAGAGAGGGAGGAGATGGAGAGGAACAGAGGGGAGGAGAGGAGAGGGAGGAGGAGATGGAGAGGAACAGAGAGGGAGGAGATATGGAGAGGGAGAGAGAGATGGAGAGGGAGGAGAAATGAAGAGGGGCAGAGAGGGAGGAGAGATGAAGAGGGACAGAGAGGGAGGAGAGAGGGAGAGGTAACACAGAGGGAGAGGAACAGAGAGGGAGGAGAGATGGAGAGGAACAGAGAGGTAGAGGAACAGAGAGGGAGGAGAGATGGAGAGGAACAGAGAGGTAGAGGAACAGAGAGGGAGGAGAGATGGAGAGGAACAGAGAGAGAGAGGGAGGAGAGGGAGGAGAGAGGAGAGGTAACAGAGAGGGAGGAGAGATGGAGAGGAACAGAGGTAGGGAACAGAGGGGAGGAGAGGGGAGGAACAGAGGAGGGAGGGAGAGATGGAGAGGAACAGAGAGGGAGAGAGAGAGGAAGAGGAACAGAGAGAACAGAGAGGAAGGAGAGATGGAGAGAGATGGAACAGAGAGGGAGGAAGGAGAGGGATGGAGAACAGGAGGGAGAACAGAGAGGGAGGAGAGATGGAGAGGAACAGAGAGGGAACAGGAGAGAGGAACAGAGAGGAGGAGAGGAACAGAGAGGGAAGGTAACAGAGAAGGAGGAGAGATGGAGAGGAACAGGGAGGAACAGTGAGGGAGGAGAGGTGGAGAGGACCAGAGAGGGAGAGGGACAGAGAGGGAGAGGCACAGAGAGGGAGGAGAGATGGAGAGGAACAGAGGGGGAGAGTCACAGAGAGGGAGAGGAACAGAGAGGGAGAGAGATGGAGAGGTAACAGAGAGGGAGGAGAGATGGAGAGGTAACAGAGAGGGGGGAGAGGAACAGAGAGGGAGGAGAGATGGAGAGGTAACAGAGAGGGAGGAGAGATGGAGAGGTAACAGAGAGGGAGGAGAGATGGAGAGGAACAGGGAGGGAGGAGAGATGGAGAGGAACAGAGAGGGAGAGGAACAGAGATGGAGAGAAACAGAGAGGGAGGAGAGATGGAGAGGTAACAGAGAGGGAGGAGAGATGGAGAGGTAACAGAGAGGGAGGAGAGATGGAGAGGAACAGAGAGGGAGGAGAGATGGAGAGGAACAGAGAGGAACAGAGAGGGAGAGAGGAACAGAGAGGGAGGAGAGATGGAGAGGGACAGAGAGGGAGAGGAACAGAGAGGGAGGAGAGATGGGGAGGATCAGAGAGAGAGGGAGGAGAGAAGGAGAGGGACAGAGAGGGAGGAGAGATGGAGAGGGACAGAGAGGGAGGAGAGATGGAGAGGAACAGAGAGGGAGGAGATATGAAGAGGGAGGAGAGATGGAGAGGGAGGAGAAATGAAGAGGGGCAGAGAGGGAGGAGAGATGAAGAGGGACAGAGAGGAGGAGAGATGGAGAGGTAACAGAGAGGGAGGAGAGAACAGAGAGGGAGGAACAGAGAGGGAGGAGACAGAGAGAGAGAGGAACAGAGAGGGAGGAGAGATGGAGAGGGACAGAGAGAAGAGAGAGAGGAGGAGAGAGCTGGAGAGGGACAGAGAGGGAGGAGAGATGGAGAGGAACAGAGAGGGAGGAGATATGGAGAGGAACAGAGAGGGAGGAGAGATGGAGACGAACAGAGAGGGAGAGGAACAGAGAGGGAAGGTAACAGAGAAGGAGGAGAGATGGAGAGGAACAGGGAGGAACAGTGAGGGAGGAGAGGTGGAGAGGAACAGAGAGGGAGGAGAGAGGGGAGAGAGGGGAGAGGGAGGAGAGAGAGATGGAGAGGAACAGATGGGGAGAGTCACAGAGGGGGAGAGGAACAGAGGGGGAGAGGAACAGAGAGGGAGAGGAACAGAGATGGAGAGGTAACAGAGAGGGGGGAGAGGAACAGAGAGGGAGGAGAGATGGAGAGGTAACAGAGAGGGAGGAGAGATGGAGAGGTAACAGAGAGGGAGGAGAGATGGAGAGGAACAGGGAGGGAGGAGAGATGGAGAGGAACAGAGAGGGAGAGGAACAGAGATGGAGAGAAACAGAGAGGGAGGAGAGATGGAGAGGTAACAGAGAGGGAGGAGAGATGGAGAGGTAAGGAGAGGAGGGGAGGAGAGATGGAGAGGAACAGAGAGGGAGGAGAGATGAAGAGGTAACAGAGAGGGAGGAGAGATGGAGAGGTAACAGAGAGGGAGGAGAGATGGAGAGGAACAGAGAGGGAGGAGAGATGGAGAGGTAACAGAGAGGGAGGAGAGATGGAGAGGTAACAGAGAGGGAGGAGAGATGGAGAGGAACAGAGAGGGAGGAGAGATGGAGAGGTAACAGAGAGGGAGGTGAGATGGAGAGGAACAGAGAGTGAGGAGAGATGGAGAGGAACAGGGAGGGAGGAGAGATGGAGAGGAACAGGGAGGGTGGAGAGATGGAGAGGAACAGAGAGGGAGAGGAACAGAGATGGAGAGGAACAGAGAGGGAGGAGAGATGGAGAGGGACAGAGAGGGAGGAGAGATGGAGAGGGAGGAGAGATGGAGAGGGACAGAGAGGGAGGAGAGATGGAGAGGAACAGAGAGGGAGAGGTAAGAGAGAGGGAGGAGAGATGGAGAGGGAGGAGAGATGGAGAGGGACAGAGAGGGAGGAGAGATGGAGAGGGACAGAGAGGGAGGAGAGATGGAGAGGGACAGAGAGGGAGGAGAGATGGAGAGGGACAGAGAGGGAGGAGAGATGGAGAGGAACAGAGAGGGAGAGGTAAGAGAGAGGGAGGAGAGATGGAGAGGGAGGAGAGATGGAGAGGGACAGAGAGGGATGAGAGATGGAGAGGTACAGAGACGGAGGAGAGATGGAGAGGGACAGAAAGGGAGGAGAGATGGAGAGGAACAGAGAGGGAGGAGATATAGAGAGGGATAGAGAGTCAGGAGAGATGGAGAGGGACAGAGAGGGAGGAAAGCTGGAGAGGGACAGAGAGGGAGGAGAGATGGGGAGGGACAGAGGGGGAGGAGAGATGGAGAGGAACAGAGAGGGACAGAGAGATGGAGAGGAACAGAGAGGGAGGAGAGATGGAGAGGGAGGAGAGATGAAGAGGGACAGAGAGGGAGGAGAGATGGAGAGGAACATAGAGGGAGGAGATATGGAGAGGGAGGAGAGATGGAGAGGGAGGAGAGATGAAGAGGGACAGAGAGGGAGGAGAGATGGAGAGGAACATAGAGGGAGGAGATATGGAGAGGGAGGAGAGATGGAGAGGGAGGAGAAATGAAGAGGGGCAGAGAGGGAGGAGAGATGAAGAGGGACAGAGAGGGAGGAGAAATGGAGAGGAACAGAGAGGTAGGAGAGATGGAGAGGGACAGAGAGAGAGGAGAGATGGAGAGGAACAGAGAGAGAGGAGAGATGGAGAGGGACAGAGAGAGAGGAGAGATGGAGAGGAACAGAGAGGGAGGAGAGATGGAGAGGAACATAGAGGGAGGAGATATGGAGAGGGGCAGAGAGATGGAGAGGGAGGAGAAATGAAGAGGGGCAGAGAGGGAGGAGAGATGAAGAGGGACAGAGAGGGAGGAGAAATGGAGAGGAACAGAGAGGTAGGAGAGATGGAGAGGGACAGAGAGAGAGGAGAGATGGAGAGGGACAGAGAGAGAGGAGAGATGGAGAGGGACAGAGAGAGAGGAGAGATGGAGAGGAACAGAGAGGGAGGAGAGATGGAGAGGGACAGAGAGAGAGGAGAGATGGAGAGGAACAGAGAGAGAGGAGAGATGGAGAGGGACAGAGAGAGAGGAGAGATGGAGAGGAACAGAGAGGGAGGAGAGATGGAGAGGGACAGAGAGAGAGGAGAGATGGAGAGGGACAGAGAGAGAGGAGAGATGGAGAGGGACAGAGAGAGAGGAGAGATGGAGAGGAACAGAGAGGGAGGAGAGATGGAGAGGGACAGAGAGAGAGGAGAGATGGAGAGGGACAGAGAGGGAGGAGAGATGGAGAGGGACAGAGAGGGAGGAGAGATGGAGAGGGACAGAGAGGTAGGAGAGATGGAGAGGAACAGAGAGGTAGGAGAGATGGGGAGGGACAGAGAGGTAGGAGAGAGTGGTGATGAAGATGTGGAGACAGAGGAAAGGGAGAGGAAGAAAGTAGGGATTGGAAGAGGGGAATAAATGGGAGATAGAGGTGTGGGAGAAATAGCGAGAGAGATTAACACCAGACTCGTACATTTCCTCAGTGAAAACAATGTACTAAGCAAATGTCAGACCACATATTCACCCTGCTAACCTTAATTGACAGACAAACAAACCAAAACAAAGGCAAAGTCTTCTCATGCTTTGTTGATTTCAAAAAAGCCTTTGACTCTATTTGGCATGAGGATCTGCTATACACTTGATTGAAAGTGGTGTTGAGGAAAAAAAACATACAACATTATAAAATGAATGTACAGTACACAAACAACAAGTGTGCTGTTAAAATAGGCAAAAAACACACATATTTCTTAACACATGGCCGTGGGGTGAGACAGGGATGCAGCTTAAGCCCCACCCTCTTCAACTATTTATCAACGAATTGGTGAGGGCACTAGAACAGTCTGCAGCACCCGACCTGGCCCTACTAGAATCTGAAGTCAAATGTCTACTGTTTGCTGATGATCTGGTGCTTCTGTCACCAACCAAGGAGGGCCTACAGCAACACCTAGATATTCTGCACATATTCTGTCAGACCTCTCACGTCACCCCGCTCCTCCGTTCTCTCCACTGGCTTCCAGTTGAAGCTCGCATCCGCTACAAGACCATGGTGCTTGCCTACGGAGCTGTGAGGGGAACGGCACCTCAGTACCTCCAGGCTCTGATCAGGCCCTACACCCAAACAAGGGCACTGCGTTCATCCACCTCTGGCCTGCTCGCCTCCCTACCACTGAGGAAGTACAGCTCCCGCTCAGCCCAGTCAAAACTGTTCGCTGCCCTGGCCCCCCCAATGGTGGAACAAACTCCCTCACGACGCCAGGACAGCGGAGTCAATCACCACCTTCCGGAGACACCTGAAACCCCACCTCTTTAAGGAATACCTAGGATAGGTTAAGTAATCCCTCTCACCCCACCCCCCCTAAGTTTTAGATGCACTATTGTTAAGTGACGATTCCACTGGATGTCATAAGGTGAATGCACCAATTTGTAAGTCGCTCTGGATAAGAGCGTCTGCTAAATGACTTAAATGTAATGTTAAATGTACCTGGGCCCTGACAGTAAATCTCAGATAGACCAAAATAATGGTGTTCCAAAAAAAGGTCCAGTCGCCAGGACTACAAATACAAATTCCATCTAGACACCGTTGCCCTAGAGAACACAAAAAACATCAGCCTGAACATCAGCGCCACAAGTTACTTCCACAAAGCTGTGAACAATCTGAGAGACAAGGCAAGAAAGGCATTCTATGCCATCAAAAGGAAGAATAAAATCGACATAGCAATTAGGATCTGGCTAACAATACTTCAATCAGTTATATAACCCATTGCCCTTTATGGTTGTGAGGTCTGGGGTCTGCTCACTGCCCACAAAATGAGGTGGAAACTGAGCTGCACACCTAACTTCCTAACCAAATGTATGACCATATTAGAGACACATATTTCCCTCAGATTACACAGACCCACAAAGAATTCGATAACAAACTCCCATATCTACTGGGTGAAATACCACAGTGTGCCATCGCAGCAGCAAGATGTGTGACCTGTTGCCGCAAGAAAAGATCAACCAGTGAAGAACAAACACCATTGTAAATACAACCCATATTTGTTTATTTATTTTCACTTTTGTATTTTAACTATTTGCACATCATTAAAACACTGTATATTAACATAATATGACATCTGTAATGTCTTTATTCTTTTGTAGCTTCTGTGAGTGTCATGTTTACTGTTAATTTGTATTGTTTATTTCACTTTTGTATATTATCTACCTCACTTGCTTTGGCAACATTAACATATGTTTCCCATGCCAATAAAGCCCCTTGAATTGAATTAGAGAGAGAGAGTTGAGAGAGTTGAGAAGAAGAAGGTTTAAGGGTGATTTCTCTTCTCTAATGCAAATCAAATAATATTATTGAGCAAGGATTTGTTTTTGAAATTTCACATTCATTTAAATCTTGTCAAATTTGCAGAGACACGTTTTATCCGGACTTTGAGTGTGTTTAGTTATCACAGTTAACTGTGTGTGTGTGTCTACCTTCATGCCCTCTGTGCAGAGGACTGCTGCATGCAGGCTTTTGAATAAATAATTGAAGGTGTTGCTGAATTATTAAGTGAATTACGCTCCACACCTAATTAGTGTACTCCTCGACAGTCCTACATTTAACCGCTGACCAGGGTGCCCCCGACAACCTGCATTTTGGCCTCAGTGACAATCTTATACTTTTTCCTTCTCTCTATCCCCCTTCCTTCCTTCCTTCCTTCCTCTCTTCTCAAACTATCCCTTAGTTCTCTTCCCTAGTCTTCCCTGGCGTTTTAAGATGTGCTGTATGGTATTGTTCAGGGCATTAACATTAGATATTCTAGGGAGATGAAAGCAGAGGCACGTGAGATGATCTAAGTGGCTGAAGGATCATGATTATTTACAGTTGGAAATACTGTAATTACATATAATTACTCCTTTTTCAGATGTAATGCGTGCAGACAGAGGAAAATGTGTGTTGGTTTGACTGTGTTGGAAAGGATGTGGTAAAATAGAGAGTAGATGAAGTTTAATGGGTTATATAGGGTGTTTGTGTGTGGTGTTCTGGGGAGGCTGTTCACCCAGCCAGGGGTAGGCCTACTGAGGGTGTGTGTGTTCTGGGGAGGCTGTTTACCCAGCCAGGGGTAGGCCTACTGAGGGTGTGTGTGTGTTCTGGGGAGGCTGTTCACCAGCCAGGGGTAGGCCTACTGAGGGTGTGTGTGTTCTGGGGAGGCTGTTCACCCAGCCAGGGGTAGGCCTACTGAGGGTGTGTGTGTTCTGGGGAGGCTGTTCACCCAGCCAGGGGTAGGCCTACTGAGGGTGTGTGTGTTCTGGGGAGGCTGTTCACCCAGCCAGGGGTAGGCCTACTGAGGGTGTGTGTGTGTTCTGGGGAGGCTGTTCACCCAGCTAGAGGTAGGCCTACTGAGGGTGTGTGTGTGTTCTGGGGAGGCTGTTCACCCAGCCAGGGGTAGGCCTACTGAGGGTGTGTGTGTGTTCTGGGGAGGCTGTTCACCCAGCCAGGGGTAGGCCTACTGAGGGTGTGTGTGTTCTGGGGAGGCTGTTCACCCAGCCAGGGGTAGGCCTACTGAGGGTGTGTGTGTGTTCTGGGGAGGCTGTTCACCCAGCCAGGGGTAGGCCTACTGAGGGTGTGTGTGTTCTGGGGAGGCTGTTCACCCAGCCAGTGGTAGGCCTACTGAGGGTGTGTGTGTTCTGGGGAGGCTGTTCACCCAGCCAGGGGTAGGCCTACTGAGGGTGTGTGTGTTCTGGGGAGGCTGTTCACCCAGCCAGGGGTAGGCCTACTGAGGGTGTGTGTGTTCTGGGGAGGCTGTTCACCCAGCCAGGGGTAGGCCTACTGAGGGTGTGTGTGTTCTGGGGAGGCTGTTCACCCAGCCAGGGGTAGGCCTACTGAGGGTGTGTGTGTTCTGGGGAGGCTGTTCACCCAGCCAGGGGTAGGCCTACTGAGGGTGTGTGTGTTCTGGCGAGGCTGTTCACCCAGCCAGGGGTAGGCCTACTGAGGGTGTGTGTGTGTTCTGGGGAGGCTGTTCACCCAGCCAGGGGTAGGCCTACTGAGGGTGTGTGTGTTCTGGGGAGGCTGTTCACCCAGCCAGGGGTAGGCCTACTGAGGGTGTGTGTGTTTTGGGGAGGCTGTTCACCCAGCCAGGGGTAGGCCTACTGAGGGTGTGTGTGTTCTGGGGAGGCTGTTCACCCAGCCAGGGGTAGGCCTACATTTACATTTAAGTCATTTAGCAGACGCTCTTATCCAGAGCGACTTAAAAATTGGTGCATTCACCTTATGACATCCAGTGGAACAGTCACTTTACAATAGTGCATCTAAATCTTAAAGGGGGGTGAGAGGGATTACTTATCCTATCCTAGGTATTCCTTAAAGAGGTGGGGTTTCAGGTGTCTCCGGAAGGTGGTGATTGACTCCGCTGTCCTGGCGTCGTGAGGGAGTTTGTTCCACCATTGGGGGGCCAGAGCAGCGAACAGTTTTGACTGGGCTGAGCGGGAGCTGTACTTCCTCAGTGGTAGGGAGGCGAGCAGGCCAGAGGTGGATGAACGCAGTGCCCTTGTTTGGGTGTAGGGCCTGATCAGAGCCTGGAGGTACTGAGGTGCCGTTCCCCTCACAGCTCCGTAGGCAAGCACCATGGTCTTGTAGCGGATGCGAGCTTCAACTGGAAGCCAGTGGAGAGAGCGGAGGAGCGGGGTGACGTGAGAGAACTTGGGAAGGTTGAACACCAGACGGGCATTGGCGTTCTGGATGAGTTGTAGGGGTTTAATGGCACAGGCAGGGAGCCCAGCCAACAGCGAGTTGCAGTAATCCAGACGGGAGATGACAAGTGCCTGGATTAGGACCTGCGCCGATTCCTGTGTGAGGCAGGGTCGTACTCTGCGGATGTTGTAGAGCATGAACCTACAGGAACGGGCCACCGCCTTGATGTTAGTTGAGAACGACAGGGTGTTGTCCAGGATCACGCCAAGGTTCTTAGCGCTCTGGGAGGAGGACACAATGGAGTTGTCAACCGTGATGGCGAGATCATGGAACGGGCAGTCCTTCCCCGGGAGGAAGAGCAGCTCCGTCTTGCCGAGGTTCAGCTTGAGGTGGTGATCCGTCATCCACACTGATATGTCTGCCAGACATGCAGAGATGCGATTCACCACCTGGTCATCAGAAGGGGGAAAGGAGAAGATTAATTGTGTGTCGTCTGCATAGCAATGATAGGAGAGACCATGTGAGGTTATGACAGAGCCAAGTGACTTGGTGTATAGCGAGAATAGGAGAGGGCCTAGAACAGATCCCTGGGGGACACCAGTGGTGAGAGCGCGTGGTGAGGAGACAGATTCTCGCCACGCCACCTGGTAGGAGCGACCTGTCAGGTAGGACGCAATCCAAGCGTGGGCCGCGCCGGAGATGCCCAACTCGGAGAGGGTGGAGAGGAGGATCTGATGGTTCACAGTATCGAAGGCAGCCGATAGATCTAGAAGGATGAGAGCAGAGGAGAGAGAGTTAGCTTTAGCAGTGCGGAGCGCCTCCGTGATACAGAGGAGAGCAGTCTCAGTTGAATGACTAGTCTTGAAACCTGACTGATTTGGATCAAGAAGGTCATTCAGAGAGAGATAGCGGGAGAGCTGGCCAAGGACGGCACGTTCAAGAGTTTTGGAGAGAAAAGAAAGAAGGGATACTGGTCTGTAGTTGTTGACATCGGAGGGATCGAGTGTAGGTTTTTTCAGAAGGGGTGCAACTCTCGCTCTCTTGAAGACGGAAGGGACGTAGCCAGCGGTCAGGGATGAGTTGATGAGCGAGGTGAGGTAAGGGAGAAGGTCTCCGGAAATGGTCTGGAGAAGAGAGGAGGGGATAGGGTCAAGCGGGCAGGTTGTTGGGCGGCCGGCCGTCACAAGACGCGAGATTTCATCTGGAGAGAGAGGGGAGAAAGAGGTCAGAGCACAGGGTAGGGCAGTGTGAGCAGAACCAGCGGTGTCGTTTGACTTAGCAAACGAGGATCGGATGTCGTCGACCTTCTTTTCAAAATGGTTGACAAAGTCATCTGCAGAGAGGGAGGAGGGGGAGGAGGATTCAGGAGGGAGGAGAGGGTGGCAAAGAGCTTCCTAGGGTTAGAGGCAGATGCTTGGAATTTAGCGTGGTAAAAAGTGGCTTTAGCAGCAGAGACAGAGGAGGAAAATGTAGAGAGGAGGGAGTGAAAGGATGCCAGGTCCGCAGGGAGGCGAGTTTTCCTCCATTTCCGCTCGGCTGCCCGGAGCCTACTGAGGGTGTGTGTGTTCTGGGGAGGCTGTTCACCCAGCCAGGGGTAGGCCTACTGAGGGTGTGTGTGTTCTGGGGAGGCTGTTCACCCAGCCAGGGGTAGGCCTACTGAGGGTGTGTGTGTGTTCTGGGGAGGATGTTGACCCAGCCAGTGGTAGGCCTACTGAGGGTGTATGTGTCCTGGGGAGGATGTTAACCCAGCCAGGGGTAGACCTACTGAGGGTGTATGTGTCCTGGGGAGGATGTTGACCCAGCCAGGGTAGACCTACTGAGAGTTTATGTTAGATGTCGACTGATTAATCGGAATGGCCGATTAATTAGGGCCGATTTCAAATTTTCATAACAATCGTAAATCTGTATTTAAGGGGGCCGATTTTGTGGATATAAAAAAAGAAAAATTATACCTTTAATTTAATCTTTATTTATCTAGGCAAGTCAGTTAAGAATACATTCTTATTTTCAATGACTGCCTAGGAACGAGGCAGAACGATAGATGTTTACCTTGTCAGCTCAGGGGATCCAATCTTGCAAAATTACAGTTAACTAGTCCATGCTCTAACCACCTGCCTCACGAGGAGCCTGCCTGTTACCCGAATGCAGTAAGCCAAGGTAAGTTGCTAGCTAGCATTAAACTTATCTTATAAAAAACAATCAATCAACGACTGTCGTTGCTCCAATGTGTACTCCAATGTGTACAATACACAAGTATATATTTCTAAACCTGCATATTTAGCTAAAATAAATCCAGGTTAGCAGGTAATATTAACCAGGTGAAATTGTGTCACTTCTCTTGCGTTCATTGCACGCAGAGTCAGGGTATATGCAACAGTTTGGGCCGCCTGGCTCTTTGCGAACTCATTTGCCATAATTTTACGTAATTATGACATTTTAGGTTGTGCAATGTAACAGGAATATTTAGACTCATTGATGCCACCCGGTAGATAAAAAACGGAACGGAATAAACGTTTTATTTTCGAGGTGATAGTTTCCGGATTTACCTAAGGCTTGACCTAAGGCTTGTATTTCTGTGTGTTTATTATAGTTAAGTCTATGATTTGATATTTGATAGAGCAGTCTGACTGAGGGATGGTAGGCAGCAGCAGGCTCGTAATAGTCAAATAGTTTTGATACCCATGTAAATCTCACTAGGATAAGGTAACGTTTGTCAAAATATTTTCATAAATCCACTATACAAAAAAATGATCTTCGCTTATATTTAGCCAATATTGATCAGAGTTACCTTGTCCTATGAATATCTACACAGCTATAAAATTGGCAAGGTGGTGTAAGCCTACACGAAACAGAGCTTATTTTAAGTGAATCTAAAAATATCCTATGGAATAAATGAATGAAGGAATCACTTTTCAGATCTTGCTAGAAGGTGTCATGGGAATTATGACTCGCACTATGGTATTCAATTCTTACCATGTCCATTATTAAAATAGGATTTCCAGCATATAGAAATTAGTAATCATCACAGGTAACTTAAACTCTATTTTTATTCAAACAGTTGAGATTATTTGTCTCCTAAGCAGACTCTTCAGTATCATTGTCACTTCAGAGCTGTGTGTGTGTGTGTGTTTTACAGATGGCAGTGAAAAGCAGAGCACCAGTGTGGGACTATTACATGGAATTGGCACCAGGGAAAGCAAGGTGTCTTATTTGTGATAAAGATGTAAGCATGGGGTCAGCAACGGCTAAATCAAAACATACCACCAACCTGTGGAATCACCTTAAGAACACCCATCCAAAAGCTCATAATATGTATTATATTAAGTTAAAATACAAGTGTTCATTCAGTATTGTTGCAATTGTCATTATTAAAAATCGACCGATTAATCTGTATCGGCTTCTTTTGCACTCCAATAATCGGTATCGGTGTTGAAAAATCATAATCGGTCGACCTGTAGTTTATGTGTCATGGGGAGGATGTTGACCCAGCCAGAGGTTTTATGCTAGTTCCCCAGAGAGGCTCTACGTGGGGTTGAGAAGGGAAATTAGTCACCTAGTCTCATAACAACAACAGAAATATTGTCACATAAACCAGACATGTGCAGTGAAATGTATTGATTTTCAGGGTCAGCCATAATAATAAGGGTTAAATGCCTTGCTAAAGGGCACAAAGACACATTTTTCAACTTGTCATCTCGGGTACATCCAACAAAGTATTCAACAAACTACATTCCACAATACTTACAACCAACACTACCTACATCCAACACGATCCACATCGCACAATACTTTCATCCCACAACACTTTCATCCCACAATACCTACATCCAACACTACCTACGTCAAACAATACTTACAACCAACATTCCACAATACCTAAATCCAACACTACCTACATCTCACAATACCTACATCCCACAATACGTACACCCCACAATACCTACGTTCCACAATACCTACACCCCACAGTACCTACACCCCACAGTACCTACACCTCACAATACCTACACCCCACAATACCTACACCCCACAATACCTACAACCCCACAATACCTACACCCCACAATACCTACACCCCACAATACCTACACCCACAATACCTATACCTACACCCCCTACAATACCTACACAATACCCACAATACCTACACCCCACAATACCTACACCCCACAATACCTACACCCCACAATACCTACACCCCACAATACCTACGTTCCACAATACCTACACCGCACAATACCTACACCCCACAATACCTACACCGCACAATGCCTACACCCCACAATACCTACACCCCACAATACATACCCCCCCAATACCTACGTTCCACAATACCTACACCCCACAATACCTACACCCCACAATACCTACACTCCACAATACCTACACCCCACAATACCTACACCGCACAATACCTACACCGCACAATACCTACACCCCACAATACCTACACTCCACAATACCTACACCCCACAATACCTACACCCCACAATACCTACACCCCACAATACCTACACCGCACAATACCTACACCCCACAATACCTACACCCAACAATACCTACACCGCACAATACCTACACCCCACAATACCTACACCGCACAATACCTACACCCCACAATACCTACACCCCACAATACCTACACCCCACAATACCTACACCCCATAATACCTACACCCCACAATACCTACACCGCACAATACCTACACCGCACAATACCTACACCCACAATACCTACACCCCACAATACCTACACGCCACAATACCTACACCCCACAATACCTACACCGCACAATACCTACACCCCACAATACCTACACCGCACAATACCTACACTGCACAATACCTACACCCCACAATACCTACACCCCACAATACCTACACCCCACAATACCTACACCGCACAATACCTACACCCCACAATACCTACACCCCACAATACCTACACCCCACAATACCTACACCCCACAATACCTACACCCCACAATACCTACACCCCACAATACCTACACCCCACAATACCTACGTACCTCCACAATACCTACACCCCACAATACCTACACCGCACAATACCTGCACCCCACAATACCTACACCCCACACCCCACAATACCTACACCGCACAATACCTACACCCCACAATACCTACACCCACAATACCTACACCCCACCTACACCGCACAATACCTACACCCCACAATACCTACACCGCACAATACCTACACCGCACAATACCTACACCCCACAATACCTACACCCCAATACCTAATACCTACACCCCACAATACCTACACCCCACAATACCTACACAATACCTACACCCCACAATACCTACACCCCACAATACCTACACCCCACAATACCTACACCCCACAATACCTACACCCCACAATACCTACACCCCACAATACCTACACCCCACAATACCTACACTCCACAATACCTACACCGCACAATACTTACACCCCACAATACCTACACCCCCACAATACCTACACCCCCACAATACCTACACCCCACAATACCTACACCCCACAATACCTACACCCCACAATACCTACACCCCCACAATACCTACACCCCACAATACCTACACCGGGGGACAGAGACAGAGAAAGAGAGGGGGGACAGAGACAGATACAGAGAGGGAGGGACAGAGACAGAGAAAGAGAAAGAGAGAGGGGGGACAGAGAAAGAGAGGGGGGACAGAGACAGAGAAAGAGAGGGCGGGACAGATACAGAGAAAGAGAGGGGGGACAGAGACAGAGAAAGAGAGGGGGACAGAGACAGAGAAAGAGAGGGGGCAGAGACAGAGAAAGAGAGTGGGACAGAGACAGAGAAAGATAGGGGGGCAGAGACAGAGAAAGAGAGGGGGACAGAGACAGATACAGAGAGGGGGGCAGAGACAGAGAAAGAGAGGGGGGCAGAGACAGAGAAAGAGAGGGCGGGACAGATACAGAGAAAGAGAGGGGGACAGAGACAGAGAAAGAGAGGGGGAGACAGAGAAAGAGAGGGGGACAGAGACAGAGAAAGAGAGGGGGGCAGAGACAGAGAAAGAGAGGGCGGGACAGATACATAGAAAGAGAGGGGGGCAGAGACAGAGAAAGAGAGGGGGGCAGAGACAGAGAAAGAGAGGGGGACAGAGACAGTGAGCTAGAGAGAGGGGGTACAGAGAGAGAGAGGGGGACAGAGACAGAGAGAGAGGGGGAGACAGAGAAAGAGAGGGGGACAGAGACAGTGAGCTAGAGAGGGGGGGTAAAGGGAGAGAGAGCGGGGGACAGAGACAGAGAGAGAGGGGGAGACAGAGACTTAGAGGGGGCAGAGACAGAGAGAGAGGGAGACAAGAGACAGAGAGGGGGGACAGAGACAGTGAGATAGAGAGAGGGGGACAGAGACAGAAATAGGGGGGTATAGACAGAGAAAGAGAGGGGGCTTAGACAGCGAGAGAGGGGGACAGAGACAGAGAGGGGGAGGACAGAGACAGAGAGGGGGGGACAGAGAGAGAGTTGTGGACAGAGACAGCTAGAGAGGGCGGGACAGAGACAAAGGGGGGGACAGAGATGGGGGGGCAGAAACAGAGAGAGAAAGAAAAGGAGAATTTGAGATGCCATGCCTATTCAATTAGCTGCCATTTCAAATAAAAATCTAATCAAATTTTATTGGTCACATACACATGGTGAGCGAGTGTAGCGAAATGCTTGTGCTTCTAGTTCCAACAGTGCAGTAATATCTAACAAGTAATCTAACAATTCCCAAAAACGACCTAATAAACACAAATCTAAAAAGTGATCTAACAATCCCCAATTTTTATTTGGATTTCATGTAATGGACGTACACAAAATAGTCCAAATTGGTGAAGTGAAATGAAAAAAAATGACTAAATGAAAACAATTACAAAAAAATTCAAAACTGAAAAGTGGTGCGTGCATATGTATACTTCCACTTTGCTATGAAGCCCCTAAATAAGATCTGGTGCAACCATTTACCTTCAGAAGTCACATAATTAGTTATAGAAATTCCATCTGTGTGTAATCTAAGTGTCACATGATCTCACTATATATACACCTGTTCCTAAAGGCCCCAGAGTTTGCAACACCACTAAGCAAGTGGCACCATGAAGACCAAGGAGCTCTCCAAACAGGTCAGAGACAAAGTTGTGGAGAAGTACAGATTAGGGTTGGATTATAAAAAAGTATCTGAAACTTTGACCATCCCTTGGAGCACCATTAAATCTATTATTAAAAAATGGAAATAATATGGCACCACAACAACCCTGCCAAGAGAGGGCCGCCCACCAATCACCTTTTGGATGATAGTGGTGTGAACAGGCAGTGGCTCAGGTGGTTGTTGTTCTTGATGATCTTTTTGACCTTCCTGTGACATCGGGTGGTGTAGGTGTCCTGGATGGCAGGTAGTTTGCTGCCGGTGATGTGTTGTGCAGACCGCACCAACCTCTGGAGAGCCTTGCGGCTGAGGGCTGTGCAGTTGCCATACCAGGCTGTGATACAGCCCGACAGGATGCGTTCGATTGTGCGTCTGTAAAAGTTTGTCAGGGTTTTAGGTGACAAGCCAAATTTCTTCAGCCTCCTGAGGTTGCACCTTCTTCACCACATTGTCGGTGTGGGTGGACTGTTTCAGTTTTTATGTGATGTGTACACCCAGGAACTTAAAACTTTCCACCTTCTCCACTGCTGTCCCTTCGATGTGGATAGGGGGGTGCTCCCTCTACTGTTTCCTGAAGTCCACGATCATCTCCTTTGTTTTGTTGACATTGAATGAGAGGTTGTTTTCCTGACACCACACTCCAAGGGCCCTCACCTCCTCCCTGTAGGCTGTCTCTTCATTGTTGGTGATCAAGCCCACTATTGTTGTGTCGTCTGCAAACTTGATGATTGAGTTGGAGGCGTGCATGGCCACACAGTCGTGAGTGAATAGGGAGTACAGGAGAGGGCTGAGCACACACCCTTGTGGGGCCCCAGTGTTGAGGGTCAGCAATGTTCCTTCCTTCACCACCTGGGGGCGGCCCATCAGAAAGTCCAGTGTTAAATGCTGAGCTGTAGTCAAGGAACAGCATTCTTACATAGGTATTATTTTTGTCCAGATGGGATAGGTCAGTGTGCAGTGTGATGGCGATTGCGTCACCTATGGTTCTTTTGGGGCGGTATGCAAACTGAAGTGGGTCTAAGGTGGCGGTGATAGTTTCTCAAAGCACTTCATGATGACAGAAGTGAGTGCTACGGGGCGGTAGTCATTTAGTTCAGTTATCTTTGCCTGCTTGGGTATAGGAACAATGGTAGCCATCTTGAAGCATTTGGGGACAACAGACTGGGATAGGGAGTGATTAAATATGTCCGTAAACACACCAGTCAGCTGGTCTGCTTATGCTCTGAGGACGCAGCTAGGGATGCAGTCTGGTCCAGCAGACTCTGAGGACGCAGCTAGGGATGCAGTCTGGTCCAGCAGACTCTGAGGACGCAGCTAGGGATGCAGTCTGGTCCAGCAGACTCTGAGGACGAAGCTAGGGATGCAGTCTGGTCCAGCAGACTCTGAGGACGAAGCTAGGGATGCCGTCTGGTTCAGCAGACTCTGAGGACGCAGCTAGGGATGCCGTCTGGTCCAGCAGACTCTGAGGATGCAGCTAGGGATGCCGTCTGGTCCAGCAGACTCTGAGGATGCAGCTAGGGATGCCGTCTGGTCCAGCAGACTCTGAGGACGCAGCTAGGGATGCCGTCTGGTCCAGCAGACTCAGAGGATGCAGCTAGGGATGCCGTCTGGTCCAGCAGACTCTGAGGATGCAGTTAGGGATGCCGTCTGGTCCAGCAGACTCTGAGGATGCAGTTAGGGATGCCGTCTGGTCCAGCAGACTCTGAGGATGCAGTTAGGGATGCCGTCTGGTCCAGCAGACTCTGAGGACGCAGCTAGGGAAGCCGTCTGATCCAGCAGACTCTGAGGACGCAGTTAGGGATGCCGTCTGGTCCAGCAGACTCTGAGGATGCAGTTAGGGATGCCGTCTGGTCCAGCAGACTCTGAGGACGCAGTTAGGGATGCCGTCTGGTCCAGCAGACTCTGAGGACGCAGTTAGGGATGCCGTCTGGTCCAGCAGACTCTGAGGACGCAGGTAGGGATGCCGTCTGGTCCAGCAGACTCTGAGGACGCAGTTAGGGATGCCGTCTGGTCCAGCAGACTCTGCCATATACTTCTCATGTCTGAGTCGTTAAATTGCGAATCCACCTTATCCCAGTACTGGCAATTTGCTTGTTTGATTGGCTTGTGGAAGGAATAAGTACACTGTATTATATTCTGCCAATTCACCAGACCTCTTTCCATGGTTAAATGCGGTGGTTCGCGCTTTCAGTTTTTTGCGAGTGCCACCATCCATCCACGGTTTCTAGTTAGGGTAGGCTTTAATAGTCACAGCGGGTATGACATCTCCAATGCATTTATTTATAAATGCACTCACCGAGTCATCGTATAGATCAATGTCGTTCTCTGAGGTTGACCGGAACATATTCCAGTCCGTGTGATCAAAACAATCTTGGAGGGTGGCTTCCGATTGGTCAGACCAGCATTGAATGGTTCTTGTTACTGGTACATCCTGTTCGAGTTTCTGCCTATAAGCCGGGACGAGCTGGATGTTGTCGGGATTGGATTTGCCGAAGGGAGGGCGGGGGAGGGCTTTGTATTAGTCAGTCACAGCAGCAGTCTCAAAAATATACAGATAGATCATGTAACACTGTGGTGAAAACAAAAGAAGATCTGATAAATGAAGACAAAACAGCTCTCATTACTTACCAAGCCACATACTGTCTCACACTGTAGCAACACTATCTGGCTTAAACTCCTAGCTGATGATGATGATTATCCAATGTCATGATGATGGCCTATGTCTAGCTCCCTCCTTACATGAATCTACCTCTATCATCCATCCATCATTCTAGTTCATTATGTTGCCCTATTCATCCTTCTTCTCTACTGTTGTCCCAAGCATCCGCTGTAGATGAATGTGACGAACATTGAGAGGGGATTAGCAAGGTTACGATCAAGAGGGAGGCGAAGGAGAAAGAAAGAACAGTGCAGACGTGCAGTTTTGTTCAACCTCCATCAATCCAGTCTGGCCTCTGTAGAGGGATGCCGGGAATGATGTCCCCAGTACAGATCCAGTACAGATCTACTCCCTTGTCCCCAGTCTCAGCTCTATACAGTCAGATAGGCAGAACTGATTTCAGTCCAGTACATAGGGCTGTCTCTGTGTGTAGTAAACCGTATGAGTCACAGCAGCCTTCTCTTCCCTCCTCGTCTCCCTTCACCATGGAAGCACAGTCATTGTCTAACTACAGAGTGGGAGGCAGAGAGTCTGTGACATTCAATTCAGCCCAGTTCACTATTTCTATAGAGACGCACTCCATACCCACTGGGTACACACTGGTTGAATCTACATTGTTTCCATGACATTTCAATTAAATTACGTTGAACCAACATGGAATAGACATTTAATTTATGTCTGTGCCCTTGTGGGTGCCCTTGTGGGTGTGTTTTTGGAATGTATAGCAGCTGTAAACGTATCTATCGATTGTGTTTTTATATGTGTGACTAATTGTTTGCTTCTCTTCTCTTTTTCATGTTTATCTTGCTTCACCCATCCTGCCTTTCACAGCAGGTAAAAGTTTTTGTTTTGTCAGTCTGACCTCTACTCTGGATACTGCATTCATTTCCTCTCTTCCTCTTTCTCTCTCTATCCCTCCATCTCCCTCCTCCTTGGATCTCTCTCTCCCTGATCCGTGAGCGAGGATGTGGACACACAGGTTGAGTCATAGATGATTCTCTCTCATCTGCTAACAGTTTGTTGATTGTGAAAATATATATATTTTTTTACAGCAGGTTGTCAGCCAGTGCATGGATGCATGAGTGAGTGTGTTTGTGTCATCATTGTAGAGTAGGATGTGACGAACTTTGAGAGTGGATTAGCAAGGTTACGATCAAGAGGGAGGAGATGAAGACAGAAAGAGAGAAAGAAAGAAAGAACAGTGCAGACCTGCTGTATTTTTCTACCTCAATCTATCCAGTCTGGCCTCTGTAGAGGGATGCAGGGAATTCTGTCCCCAGTACAGATCTACTCTCTTGTGCCCAGTCTCAGCTCTATACAGTCAGATGGACAGAACTGATCTCAGTCCAGTACGTAGGGATGTGTGTGCGTAGTAAAACCTAAATAGTTTCCCTCCAGAACATCGTGGAGCCATCACTCTCACTTGCGTCTCCACAGTGTCACCTCTTGACTTGGAGTGTTTGTATGAGGCTTAGCCCTGGAGTTAGCCATGCTTGTTATGCTAACAAAAGCATGCTTGGCTGTGTCTGAACCCCAACCTCTATAGCAGTTTCAGACCCCTAGTCCGGTACCACAGAAGAAAAACACAGGGGATGTGTCCAAAATGGCACCCTGGTCCCTAAATAATACACTACGTTTAGCCAGAGCCTCATGGGTCACAGAGCGGCACTGAGTTTGATGGTAGGCCTTGAAATACATCCACAGGTACACCTCCAATTGACTAAAATAATGTCAATTAGCCTATCAGAAGCTTCTAAAGCCATGACATAATTTGAAATTGGTGTGTTATGTTCAGAAATGCATTGTCTCAAACAAACATCCTGTGAAAGTGCAGAGAGCCACATCAAATTACAGAAATACTCATAATAAACATTGATAAAAGATACAAGTGTTATGCATGGAATTATAGATAAACTTCTCCTTAACCTCTTAAGCGCACCCGACACACAGGCGTGCCATCTCGCCATCTGGAAATGCAAATGCGCTACGCTAAATGCTAATAGCACTCGTTAAAACTCAAACGTTCATTGAAACACACATGCAGGGTACTGAATTAAAGCTACACTCGTTGTGAATCCAGCCAACAAGTCAGATTTTTAAAATGCTTTTCGGCGAAAGCATGAGAAGCTGTTATCTGATAGTATGCAACACCCCGAAATACCTGAAGGGGACGTAAACAAAATAATTAGCATAGCCGGCGCTACACAAAACACAGAAATAAAATATAAAACATTCATTACCTTTGACGATCTTCTTTGTTGGCACTCCTAGATGTCCCATAAACATCACTATTGGGTCTTTTTTTCCGATTAAATCAGTCCAAATATACCCTAAATATTGATCTATGAAAAGTGTGTGATACAGGAAAAAAGACAGTTTTAAAACGCAACGTCATTTTTTTAAATTAAAAAAGTTGACGATAAACTTTCACTAAACACTTCGAAATACTTTTGTAATCCAACTTTAGGTATTAGTAAATGTTAATAATCTATCAAATTGATCACGGGGCGATGTGTATTCAATAGCACCACGTCTTTAAATCATGGTCGGAAATTTCTCTGCCAAAACATCCTGTCGGAGACCGGAAGGAATGGGCTCTCTCTTACTCGTTTGACCAAGAAACAAAGCCCAGGCAATTGACAAGACTGGCGACATAGTGTGGAAGCTGTAGGACTTGCAATCTCAGTCCCATGTAATTTGCTTTCTAATAGACAATACATGCAAGTGGCGCATTGATATATTTTCCAGATTTTGGTGATCAGTTTTTCTTGCGCTTTTCGATGAAACACACGTTATGTTATAGTCACAGCCGTGATTTAACCAGTTTTAGAAACGGCAGAGTGTTTTCTATCCACACATACTAATCATATGCATATACTATATTCCTGGCATGAGTAGCAGGACGCTGAAATGTTGCGCAATTTTTAACAGAATGTTCGGGTTAATGCAACCGCCGTGTCAGATTTCAAAAAGGCTTTACGGCGAAAGCACACCTTGCGATTATGTTAGGTCTGCACCTAGCCACAGAAAAACATACAGCCATTTTCCAAAGAAGGAGAGGTGTCACAAAAGTCAGAAATAGCGTTATAAATATTCACTTACCTTTGATGGTCTTGATCGGAATGCACTCCCAGGAATCCCAGTTCCACAATAAATGTTTGTTTTGTTTGATAAAGTCCATCATTTATGTCCAAATACCTCCTTTTTGTTTGCCCAGTAATCCAAATGCTCAATGCGCGATCGCATAGTTCCGACAAAAAGTTTAAAAAGCTATATTACAGTTTGAAGAAGCATTTTTAACGATATATAGAATTCATCTTTAGGATGTTTTTATCATAAATTTTCAATAATGTTTCAACCGGACAATTCCTTTGTCTTTAGAAATTAAAAGGAACGCAGCTACCTCTCACGGCCACACGCATGATTTAGCTCATGGCATTCTGCCAGACACCTGACTCAAACAGCTCTCATTCGCTCCCCCTTCACAGTAGAAGCCTGAAACAAGGTTCTAAAGATTGTTGACATCTAATGGAAGCATGAGGAAATGCAATATGACCCCATAGACACTGCATATTCGATAGGCAATGACTTGAAAAACTACAAACCTCAGATTTCCCACTGCCTGGTTGGATTTTTTCTCAGGTTTTCGCCTGCCATATGAGTTCTGTTACACTCACAGACATAATTCAAACAGTTTTAGAAACGTCAGAGTGTTTTCTATCCACATCTTCTAATTATATGCATATTCTAGCTTTTTGAGTAGCAGGCAGTTTACTCTGGTCACCTTATTATCCAAGCTACTCAATACTGCCCCCCAGTCCCAAAGAAGTTAACAACACTACCAACAAGGCAGGTCCTACAGGTGTGTCGTGTGGTCAGGTGCCACAAAGAGGGATTTGGGAAAATTTCAGTTGGCTCAGAACAGGGCAGTATGGCTGGGCCTTAAAAGTACACGGAGAGCTAACATTAATGACATGCATGTCAATCTCTCATAGCTCAAAGTGGAAGAGAGATTGACTTCATCATTACTTGTTTTTGTAAGAGGTGTTGACAAGCTGAATGTACTGAGCTGTCTGCTTAAAATACTAGCTTGGACATCCATGCATGCCCCACAAGACATGCCACCAGAGGTCTTTTCACGGCCCCCAAGTTGAGAACAGACTATGGGAGGTGCACAGTACTACATAGAGCCATGACTACATGGAACTCTATTCCACATCATGTAACTGATGCCAGCAGTAGAATCATATTTAAAAAGCAGGTAAAAATACACCTTATGGAACAGCGGGGACTGCAACACAAACATAGGCACATACAGATGCATATACAAACATGATAACATATGCACTATATACACACATACACATGGATTTTGCGTTGCAGATATGTGGTAGGGGAGTAGGGGCCTGAGGGCACACACTTAGTGTGTTGTGAATTCTATAATGAATGTATTGTAATGTTTTTAAAATTGTATAACTGCCTTAATTTTGCCGGACCCCAGGAAGAGTAGCTGCTGCCTTGGCAGATACAAATACAAATCCTCCCTTCCTCCTGTCTTGCAGCTACACTTGTCTGGGGAATCGAGAGCCTGGTCCGCAAGGCGCAGCATGTAAATGCATGTCAAATTAACTGCCTTAATTTTGCTGGACCCCCAGGAAGAGTAGCTGCTGCCTTGGCAATGTCCATAATAAATACAAATACAATACACACACGCACACTCACACACACTTTCACACACACACTACAGTACAGTATACACCCCGTCTCGCTTAAGCTTTTTCAGACACACACAAAACCCCTCTCACATGCACACGCTCTCACTCTATCTGTGTTTCATTCTCCCTCCCTTTTTACATTTGCTCATTGCTTCATCTCCTCCTTGGCTCTTTGTAGATGCTTTCCCCCGAGGGTTGGGTTTAGATGAAATGTCACTTTTAATGGAAATCGGAATGGAAAAACAAAAGGAACGCTTCCTAATATTGCCTGTGAGAAGGAGA